>NC_142811.1:22320415-22465475 GCF_049724085.1 Artemia sp. Qi Xiang Cuo
TTTTTCAAAAGACATGAAAATAATTGCCTAAAGGTACATGAAGTGCTATCTCTGACATTTCCGTTGATTTTTTATTCCCGTTGCTTTCAGATATAAAATTTAAAATATCATTGAGTGGGTGTAGTCTGCCCCTCCCTGAATAATTCATGTTTGAAAAACTCACCCCCTGGGAAATTCCTCCCCCTCCAAGAACATTTTCTTTTCCTGCTGATAATACCCCCGCGTTAAATTCCACCCAGCAGAAATTTCCCAGCCGTGGAATGTGCTCCCCCAAACATATTTCCCTCAGATAATTTCGGATATTCATAAAAATAGAAGCTGAAATTTCTACCCAACTTTGTAGGTCAGAAGCAATGCTATAGCGTTACCTAAGTAAAGAGCCATAAGGGTTCAATGAATTAATACTTGTTTATTTTTCCTGGGGCACTTTATGAGGAAGAGATGGTCGTATAAACTTTGTAACTGGGTTCATTGAATTACAAATTAAAATTTATAGTGCCCTTACACCAGGGGCAGATCCAGGATTTTTTGGGGGGGGCGCAAAATAGGTTGATCCGATAAACTTGCGTTAGGAGCAAATTCAACTAACACAATCTTGAGTTAATTAAGTAAATTACTTTACTTTAGACTACGTTAAGGGGGGTGCCCCCTCTCCCCTCCCCGGGATCTGCCACTGCCTTATATTCTCTGTTTCTTTCCTTGTTAGGGAGGAGAGCAAATGCCTAATAGGTGTGTGTTAATACCAAATCATTCTAACTCTCATTGGGCCTTCAGGTATAAACAGAATTAGTTCAAAGGAAGGGGGGGAGGGGGGGGGTCGCTATTTAATACCTCTTAATTCTTGCGAGTATTTCAGGTCTAGGCTGTTTTTATGAAAGGAGAATTGGGTGATTTTACCATGGGCAATTTTGCTGGGGAAATTTTCCGCAGGTGGGGGGAAACTTCGGGGGCCGGAGGAGTTTAAAGATCTGTGTCACTGCTAAATAAACTAAAAATTTTCACTATTTTCGCTTCATTTTCTTAAATTCTGATTTTTGATTTTTATTGATTTCTTTGGACTAATTTACGGCGTATTTGACTACGATTTGAATGTAAAAACAATACATTGATTTTTGGTATTTATTCAAGAATTACGTTTAAAATACGAAATAAAGAGCGTTTCAATGACAAAATCTTATCTTATATCCAGTTTGGATTCGATTTATTGGTTTTACTTATATGTGAACTCTGCGAAATCAAGAAAGATTATGACACACGGTATAGGGTGTAGGCTATATATGATTTTTTTGTTCTTTTGATTTTTTTTTGTTAGGGAGGAGGGCAGATGCCTACTAGGTGTTTGTTAATACCAAAAAATTCTAACTCTCATTGATATCCAGGCATATAAAGAATTAGTTCAAAGGAAGGGATGGGGGTGGCTGTAAAGATCTACTCTACATCTACATCAATTAATTCTGGATGTAAATTCTGCTATAAAAACATAACATTTATTTCTTTTCAACATCATCGTATTCTTTTTTTTTAATCATTTTCCGTATTTTTTCATCTATTATTTTTCGGTCGAATAATATAAACGTAAAATCCGAATGCACATGTTGGGCATTCCAGTCAGAACACGTAAAAAGAAGAAATCTAATAACGGGTCTTAATTCAAAATGTACAGTGGGTAACTAGGCTTAATAATAAAAAAAAAGACCGGTCTTAATTAGAAATTGAAACTCTTACTACTACTAGTGCCTTACCATGGATTTTGGTTCAGTGGAGGGGGGTAATTTTTTCGGGTGGGGGGGGGGAGAGGTAGAATGGAAAATTAAAGATAACATCAGAAGTGTATTTTTATGCATTTTTATTACTTTTTTTCGAGTCTGACAAACATTTCAGTTGGGGAAATCTAAATCTTTTAATCATTCCTATGAAGAAAATCTTGACTATTACTACTAATAACAATTTACCACAGCACCAAGTTACCTAGCATTACCCCAGCTACGCACCCTCATCAAGAAATATATTGTTATTATTTAATGGCACAGAACAATTTTGACCTAAAATCATGCTGATGGCTAAAAGATTTTTCTAAAAATTGCATTAAAAAAACCTACTAATGAGATGTATTAGAAGCAGAATTTATTAATAAATTTATAAATTTGAAGCTAAAATATGGTCATGACGGATAATTATATGTAAAAGCAAGTAAATAGTAGTTTTAATAGAGCAGTATGTAGGCCTACAGTTTATACATGCTTTTGTTTCTGAATGAATGTTTTTTAAATGAATGAAATGGCTATCTCAAAATTTTGATTGGATGTGTTTGGGGAAATGATGGGCGTGGGGAGGGGGATAGTTTCTCTCCAATCACTTTCAACTATTAAAAAGGGCAATAGCCCATTAGTTTACGATCAAATGAGCCTGTTTTGAAGTTTATACGACAACGCATTATATTACAAACTTATGAGATTCAAGGGCATATCATATAAAAGTAGCTCTGAGGGTTGTAGGGGAGTTTCTTCCTCAAAAACAATTTTCTATCTGGAAATTAACTACGCTGAACAAAATGGCTATATGAAAATTTTGATTGGATGTGTTTGGGGAAATGATGGGCGTGGGTGGGGGGAGAGGGGGCTAGTTACACTCCAATCACTTTCCACTATTAAAAAGGGCTCTAGCCCTTTAATTTCCAATCGAATGAGCCTGTTTTAAAGTTTCTACGACAACGCCTTCTATAAAAACATTATATGCCCCCAGGGCATAACTTAAAACCCTTGCCCTACGGGTTGTGTGGGAGTATCCTCCTCAAAAATATATTTTATATCTGGAAATCAACTACGCTGAACAAAATGGCTATCTCAAATTTTGATTGGATGTGTCTGGGGGAATGATGGGCGTGCGGGGGGGGGGCTAGTTGCCCTCCAATCACTTTCGACTATCAAAAAGGGCACTATCCCTTTAATTTCCAATCGAATGAGCCTACTTTGAAGTTTCTACGACAACGCCTTCTATAGAAACCTTATATGCCCCCAGGGCATAACTTAAAACCCTTGCCCTGAGGGTTGTGGGGGAGTATCCTCCTCAAAAATATATTTACTGTTTGGAAATCAACATCGCTGAACAAAATGGCTATCTGAAAATTTTGATTGGATGTGTTTGGGGAAATGATTGGCGGGGGGGGGAGGGGAGCTAGTTACACTCCAATCATTTTCGACTATTAAAAAGGGCACTAGCTCTTTAACTTCCAATCGAATGAGCCTGTTTTGAAGTTTCTACGACAACGCCTTCTATAAAAACCTTATATGCCCCCAGGGCATAACTTAAAACCGTTGCCCTGAGGGTTGTGGGGGAGTGTCCTCCTCAAAAACATATTGTCAATCTGGGAATCAACTACGCTGATCATAATAGATATCTCAAAATTTTGATTGGATGTGTTTGGGGGAATGATGGGCGTGGGGGGGACTAGTTGCCCTCCAATCACTTTCGACTATTAAAAAGGGTACTAGCCACTCCAATTTGCAATCGAATGAGCCTTTTTCGAAGTTTCTACGACAACTCCTTCGATACGAAGTGCCCGGGTATAAAGAACCAAAAAACAACACATCGTGCCCACATCGTTCTTTACTTAGGCAGCGTTAGCGCGCTGCCTATGATACTGGTAATTAAGTATCCATAAATAAGGTAGCAAGCACAGATAAAGAGAAAGTCGGTACGGCAACTTTCATTTATCTAGCCACCTTTGTTATGTGAAATAAAACTAGCGTGGTCAAATAAAACATTACGGTGCGTGTAGTCATAAATCTTAAGATAAATCTTCTTAAGACCATAGGCGGGTGTGCCTTGTTTGTCTCTTTTTTAAATTCTTGATCAGCATGCCTAAGACTCTAGGCAGGCATGCCTTTCCAAAAACTAACCTGACAAGTATGTGTCCAATAAGAGAGTAATTCATACTCCTGCCATTTACCCGTGCCACAGCCATTTAAACATTTGCCTCTCAATTACTTGGACTTTCTGTCTTGGCTTTTCTCTGTCTACAATTACCCAGCCCAGTCTTGATGCAACCTATGCAACCTATTGCCCAAAATACTTGATAACTTCAATTCAATTGAAGTTATAATACTCCTGCCATTTACCCGTGCCCCATCCATTTAAACATTTGCCTCTCAATTACTTGGACTATCTGTCTTGGCTTTTCTCTGTCTACAATTACCCAGCCCAGTCTTGATGCAACCTATGCAACCTATTGCCCAAAATACTTGATAACTTCAATTCAATGGCTATATAATGGATAACAAAATGGCTATCTGAAAATTTTGATTGGATGTGTTTGGGGAAATGATTGGCGGGGGGGGGGGGGGGCTAGTTACACTCCATTCATTTTCGACTATTAAAAAGGGCACTAGCTCTTTAATTTCCAATCGAATGAGCCTGTTTTGAAGTTTCTACGATTACGCCTTCTATAAAAACCTTATATGCCCCCAGGGCTTAACTTAAAACCCTTGCCCTGAGGGTTGTGGGTGAGTGTCCTCCTCAAAAACATATTTTTTATCTGGAAATCAACTACGCTGAACAAAACGGCTATCTTGGACTATCTGTCTTGGGTTTTCTCTGTCTACAATTACCCAGCCCAGTCTTGATGCAACCTATGCAACCTATTGCCCAAAATACTTGATAACTTCAATTAAACGAGGTCGAGGCCGGAGGCCTCGACCGAGTCCGTTGATTTTGAATTGAAGTTATCAAGTATTTTGGGCCATAGGTTGCATAGGCCGCGTCAAGACTGGGCTGAGTAATTATAGACAGAGAAAAGCCAAGACAGATACAAGTAATTGAGAGGCAAATGTTTAAACGGCTGGGGCACGGGTAAATGGCAGGAGTATGAATGACTCTCTTATTGGACACATACTTGTCAGGTTAGTTTTTGAAAAGGCATGCCTGCCTAGAGTCTTAGGCATGCTGATCAATAATTTAAAAAAGAGGCAAACAAGGCACACCCGCCTATGGTCTTAAGAAGGTACTGTACTCAGATACTATACTTGTCATTCTAACCTGACAAGTATGTGTCCAATAAGAGAGTCATTCATACTCCTGCCATTTACCCGTGCCCCAGCCATTTAAACATTTGCCTCTCAATTACTTGTATCTGTCTTGGCTTTTTTCTGTCTACAATTACCCAGCCCAGTCTTGATGCAGCCTATGCAACCTATTGCCCAAAATACTTGATAACTTCAATTCAAAATCAACGTGGATTTAGGTTAGTTTTTGGAAAGGCATGCCTGCCTAGAGTATCTGAAAATTTTGATTGGATGTGTTTGGGGAAATGATTGGCGGGGGGGAGGGGGCCTAGTTACACTCCAATCACTTTCAAGGATTAAAAATGACACTAGCCCTTTAGTTTCCAGTTGAATGAAACTTTACTGAAGTTTTTATGATAAAAACTTCTATAAAAGCAATATGAGTCATCAGGGTATAATCAGATCCCGTTCCCCGAATAGCTTCGGGATTGTGTTCTACTCAAAAACATGCTTTCGCGTTAGGAAATATATGTTCTGGACAAAATAACTATTACTATATGTGGATTGGATGTAATTGGGGAAATGATGGGCGTGGGGGGGGGCTAGTTGCCCTCCAATCACTTTCGACTATTAAAAAGGGCACTAGAACTCTCGATTTCCAATTGATTGAGCCCCCTTTGAAGCTTCTACGACGACCCCTTCCATAGGAAGTGCCTCTGGAAAAAAATAATAAATAATAAAAAAACATTGGAGCCGTATGGCCTTTACTATAGGCAACGCTACAGCGTTTTCTCGGATTATTTATTCAATAAAAAAAAACAAGTTTTTTAAACTGAAAGTAAGGAGCGACATTAAAACTTAAAACGAACAGAAATTATTCCTTATATGAAAGGGGCTGTCCCCTCCTCAACACCTTGCTCTTTACGCTAAAGTTCGACTCTGTCTCAAAACTTTATTTTTTTAAACAATAAAAAACTTTAGCGTAAAGAGCCAGGCGTTGAGGAGGGGACAGCCCCTTTCATATACGGAATAATTTCTGTTCGTTTTAAGTTTTAATGTCGCTCCTTACTTTCAGTTTAAAAAACTTGTTTTTTTTATTTAATTTATGATCGTTTTTTAGTTAATGCAGCTTTTATTGTGGGTCGCCGTCATTGAATAAGTAAACAAAATTTGGTTCCAATTCTTTAAAAGTGACCCTCTTAATCACAAAGGCCGTTAATTAGAATAAATAGCTCTTATGACAGTACTAAAAAATCTTTGGCTCAAAGAGCGAGGCATTGACTAGAAGGTGAAACAAATCATGTAGCTAATATTTTTTTGTTCGTTTTAATTTTTGATGTTGCTCCTTACTTTCAGTTGAAAAACTTGTTTTTTTATATTTAATTTCTGATTTTTTTAAAAATAATGATGGGAAATCCGACGCCCCCTTCTTAGCAATGTCCCTTCCCCCATGAAAACTTCCTTCATGAAAAGATCCTCCCATATAACCCCCGACCCATCCCCACCCCCCCCAACCCGCAAAAATTCCCCCAGAAAACGGCAGGATACATCCCAATAACCAATACGATATGTTAAAAATGGGTAAAGTTCATAACTTTCAGCCCTCCCCCTGGGGGCTTCGAGGGATTAAGTCATCTTAAAAGACAAAGTTATAATATTTTTGACAATGCTGAACAAAATGGTTATCTCAAAATTTTGATCGGGTGACTTTGGGAAAAAAATGAGCTTGGAAGGGGGCCTAGTTGCCCTCCAATTTTTGTGGTCATTTAAAAAGGGTACTTGAACTTTTAATTTCCGTTCGAATGATCCCAATCGCGACATTCTTGGACCACTGGGTTGAAACGATCACCCCTGGAAAAAAAAAGAACACGCATCCGTGATCTTTCATCTGACAAAAAATGGGAAATTCCACATTTTTGTAGATAGGAGCTTGAAACCTCCACAGTAGGGTTATCTTATACGATGAATATCATAGTGTGAATTTAATTAAGGTTCAATAACTTTTAAGGGGTCTTTGCCCTTTTTTTCGAAAATCAGCCAAATTTTCTAAGGCGCTTAACTTTTGATTGGCAAGACTAAATTTTATGAAACTTACATATTTTAAGTCAGCATAAAAATAGGATTCTTTTGATGTATCTAATGGTATCAAAATTCTGTTTTTTAGAGTTTCGGTTACCATTGAGCCGGGTCGCTCCTTACTTACAGTTCGTTACCACGAACTGTTTGATTTTTTCTTTTTTCCCAGAGGCACTTCATATGGAAGGAGTTGTAGAAAGTTCAAAGGGGGCTCATTCGATTGGAAATTGAGAGCTCTAGTGCCCTTTTTAATAGTCTAAAATGATTGGAGGGGAACTAGCCCCCCCCACGCCCAGTATTCCCCCAAACACATCCAATCAAAATTTTGAGATAGCCATTTTGTTCAGCGGAGTTGATTTCCGGGTAGAAAATATATTTTTGAGGAGGACACTCCCCCACAACCCTCTGGGCAAGAGTTTTAATTTATGCCCTGGGGGCATAGAAGGTTTTTGTAGAATGCGTTGTCGTAGAAACTTCAAAACAGGCTCATTCAATTGGAAATTCAAAGGGCTAGTGCCCTTTTTAATAGTCAAAAGTGATTTGAGGGCAACCAGCCCCCCCACGCCCATCATTCCCCCAAACACATCCAATCAAAATTTTGACATAGCCATTTTGTTCAGCGTAGTTGATTTCCAGATATAAAATGTGTTTTTGAGGAGAACACTCCTCCACCACCCTCGGGTCATGGGTTTTAAGTTATGGCCTGGGGGCACATAAGGTTTTTATTGATGGCGTCGTTGAAATTTTTAAAAAGGCTCATTCAATTGAAAGTTCATAGGGCTAGTGTCCTTGTTAATAGTCGAAAGTGATTGGAGGGCAACTAGCCCCCCCCACACCCATCATTCCCCCAAACACATCCAATAAAAAGTTTGAGATCGCCATTTTGTTCAGCGTAGTTGATTTCCAGATAGAAAATATGTTTTTGAGGAGGACAATCCCCCACAACCCTCAGGGCAATGGTTTTAAGTTATGCCCTGGGGGCATATAAGGTTCTTATAGAAGGCGTTGTCGTAGAATTTTCAAAAAAGACTCATTTGATTGGAAATTCAAAGGGCTAGTGCCCTTTTTAATAGTCGAAAGTGATTGGCGGGCAACTAGCCCCCTAAACCCTATTTCCCCCCCCCCCCTAAACCCTATTTTTCAAATGCATCCAATAAAAATTTTAAGATAGCTATTTTTTTAAAAATAGTTCAAAGATTATATAACAAAAATTCCGGTGTTGACACAACCCACCAGGGCCCGAGGGCAGGAGTTATAAGTTATGCCCTGGGGGCATATATGGGTCTTATTGAAGGGATGCTTGTATTAACTTCAAAGAGGTCTCATGTGATTTGAAATTGAAAGTTCTGGTTCAATTTTTAAGAGTCAAAAGAGATTGGAGGGCAACTAGCCCCCCCCCCCCTCCCCCCCCTTTTTTCATCAAACCCATCCAATAAGAACGTTTAAATAGCTTTTTTTTAAATAGTTCACACACCATATAACAAAAGCTGCGGGTTCAACACAGTCCCCCGGAGCACGAGGGCAGGTGTTGTAAGTTATGTCCTTGTGGAATCTATGATTATTATGTAAGGGATGCTCATAAGAAATTCAGAGAGGGGCCCATTTGCTTGGAAATTGAAAGTTCTAGTTAATTTTTTTTTAGTCAAAAGATATTGGAGGGCAACTAGCCCCCCACGGCCATTTTCCCCAAATGCATCCAATAAAAATTTTGAGATAGCCATTAAGTTCAAAATTTCTCAAAAGTCAGATAACAAAAGCTCAGGTGTCGTCACAAGCCCCCAGGGTCTGGGGGAGGCGTTAAAAGTTATGCCCTGGGGCATGTATTGTTCGTATGAAAGGGATGCTCGTATAAACTTCAGAGAGAGTTCATTTGAATGGAAATTAAAAGTTGTAGTTCATTTTCTCAGAGTGAAAAAGATCGGAGGGCAACTAGCCCCTCCTGCCCTCCACGCATTTGGGCGTATCGGATGGATAAACCCATCCGATAAAAATTGCAGGTGACTATTTTCTTAAAAATAGTTCAACCATCATATCTTGAAACTCCAGGGTCGAAACAACTTCCCAGGGCCGAGGGACAGGCGTTGTGAATTACACTCTAGTGATTTAAATGGTTTTTATAGAAGGGATACTCGTATAAACTTCAGAGAGGGCTCATTTGATTGAAAATAGAAAGTTCTGTTTCACTTTTAAAGAGTCAAAAGAGACCGAAGCTTAATCTAGTCTCCCCACGCCCTTTTTCCCCAAACCCATCCGATAAAAATTTTGAGATAGAAATTTTGAAGTTTGATTTTGAAATAAGGAATTTTTAAAAACCTGAAATTTTTTTCAATCAAAAACGAACAAAAATTAATTTAAAAAAACTTTCCTAAAAAATAAGTTTTTCAAAGAAAAGTAAAGGCCATTTTAAATTTAAGCTCAGCAGATACAAATACCTTTTAAAATTCAAACTAAAGACCAGAAATTACTATTAAAGAATAAATGAAACCCAAAACTAATAGAAATTAAATAAACAATCATAGCAAAACAAACATACAACAAATAATGATATAAATCAATAACTAGATTTTTAAGTGAGTAATGCTTAGATTGAATAGGAAAATCAAGCTCAAGACAAAAAAAAATGTTTTCCTATTGAAGTACAAATAAAAATTAAAACGAAAATAAATAAAATAAACCGTCATTGAAAACAAAAACACAACAGATATTATTGTAAATTAATAAGTGAATCTTAAACTGAATTAAACTTAAATTGAACATGCAAATTAAGCTTGAAACAAACAAAAATCACCACAAACAAGAGTTTGGGTATGACCTCATTCTCTCACTATAAAAGTCTAAAACCTACTGCGTCATTGGCGCTTTTCTGAAAACTATATGCGTCTTGAACAGTCTTGGAAAGTATTAACAACATCAAATTGAATATTTGATGTATAATGATATTAATTGTTGAAAGATCCATCAGTTCAAGAATTCATTTCGCTGTAATTGTATTTTTATTTTTAATGTTGTAAGAACTGGAAAAGAAAGTATTTATAATATAATCCGTTTTCAGTTAATCGCCAATGACGCAGTAGGCTTTTGGTTTTTATTTACAGTTAGGAAAGGAGGCAGTATCCAATCACTTGTTTGTAGGGGAACTATATTCGTCTTTAACAACTTTTAAAAGAGCTAATAAATTAAACTGAATATTTGATGTATAATGATATTAATTGCTAAAGTTCATCAGTTCAAAATGTTACTATAATATTTAATGCTTATTTTCAGAGATAAGTACAAACGAACATATTTGTCACAAAATTGGTTTTCAGTAAAGTGCCAATGACGCAGTAGGTTTTAGACTTTTACAGTGAGAGAAGGAGGTCATATCCAAACTCTTGTTTGTGATGATTTTTGTTTGTTTCAAGCTTAATTTGCATATTTAATTTAAGTTTCACTCGTTTTAAGATTTATTTATTCATTTACATTAATATCTATTGCATATTTGTTTGTATTGATCGTTTATTTACTTTTTGTTTGTTTTAGGTTCCATTTATACTTCAATAGGAAAATATTTTTTTTCTTAAGCTTGATTTTCATATTCAATCTAAGCATTACTCGCTTTAAGATCTATTTATTCATTTATATCATTATTTGTTGTATGTTTTTTCTGTGATTGTTTATTTAATTTCTGTTCGTTTTGGGTTTCATTTATTCTTTGATAGTAATTTCTGGTCGTTTTGAGTTTGAATTTTAAAAGATATTTTTTTATTCTGAGCTTAAGTTTAAAATGGCCTTTACTTTTATTTGAAAAACTTATTTTTTAGGAAAGTTTTTTTAAAAAATTAATATCTTAAAAGGGATTGAAGGGATTGGTAATATTCTTATTCTGTAAAAAAGTATCCTTAATTGGTTTGCTTTTACTGTACGAACTCTCCTATATTATTTTGTGTTTTCAGTAAAGTACTAGTTTTCTATAATCCCAGAAACATAGGGATATATAATTAGTTGGTTTATTTGTACTAGTTTTATTGATATACATTAGATAGGCTGTGAAGTAATGATTTTTGTCCGTTTTAAGTTTCAACTTCACTCTTTACTTCCCTCGGAAAAACTTTGTTTTTTAAATTATTCTTTGTTCGTTTTTGATTAAAATTTGACCTAGAAACAACGCTGCCATGATCTTTTTATTTATATGGAATAATTTTGTTCGTTTTAAGGTTTAATCACCGATCTAGGGGGGATAAGACACCTCTAGAAAATACTGCATGCAACCTTGACAGCTACGAAAAACTTTCAGTCTATAACATAAAGTTCATTATCCATATTTTACAAAACAATACACGTTTTTCAAGAACGTTTACATTCCAATGAACAAAAAGTTGTTTTTACTCTGCCAACTTCCCCTGACAAAGCCATAATGACAACTGGGCTTTATAGACCACTCACTGAATGTCAGAAATTAGACGGTTACTGTACCAAAAGAGAGTTTTTTAAGGGCTCATTTAAAAGTCGATATTTATGCCTCATCACTTTTTATAAATTTGACTTGATAGCACATTCCCATAAAGTGCACTTTCGGTTGTTCCCCCCATCTTTTTCCAATGAAAAAGTGAAAAATGACAAAAAAAGATGTTTTTCAAAACCTAGGCAGGAGCAAAAAACTAAGTGGGCAAGAGGGTCCCTTCCCCTCAATTTGACCTAAACCTAGACCGTTAGACCTAGCACACAGGCTTCGTCGCAGAGTGAAGCTTGAAGGTTCAATTCAAAACTATTGATTTTTCAAGCTTAATTTTTGGTAGATTTTTAGTTGAAAAGTTTTGTTTTAGTTAATTTGTTTTCGCAATAATCTTTTACTTTTAAGATGAGTAGGCGATTTATGAAACTTACTTAGAGGGTTTGGAGGGAGAATATATGTGAGGGATTCTTATAAATCTCCAGTTAAGGGCTTTGGACCATAATTATTGCAATGGTACCGTTTTATGCTTCCATACTCTTCCACTTAAGAAGTTAATACATTCTTAGACCACACTGGCTATACATGACAAATGAAACTCAGAGAGGAGAGAAACTAACAAAATGAAAAATAAAATAAAAAAGGGTGAAAAAACGAGGATTTTGTCAGCCAGTGGCGAACCATTAAGATGAAAAAATATAAGCAAATATTTCGACAAGGACCTCCGCAAAGTCGTCCTCATTACTAAACAAAAAAAAGAAAAAGAGAAAAAAAAACGAAAATCTAACCTTTCGAAGTTTACTTTACAAAGACAGAACAGACACTGAATAAAAACCAGGCAGGAATCAATGAAAATGAATTTACCAAGATGATTGGGCAAGGATCTTTTGCCTTGCAATAGTTTTAGCTGGTGTACAATTTTGGTTTTTTGCTTTTACTGTACGAACTCTCCTATATTATTTTTTGTTTTCAGTAAAGCACTAGTTTTCTATAATCCTATAAACATAGGGAAACATAATTAGTTGTTTTATCCTTATTATTTGTGATGATATATAATAATGTGGCTATGTAGTAATAATTGGGTTTCGGTTGTACCTTGTGATTTGCTCTTAACCTTCCTTAGGCGAACTTTGTTTTTTTAAATTAATCTTAGCTCGTTTTTGGTTAAAATTTAACCTAGAAACAACGCTGCCATGATCTTTTTATTTATATGGAATAATTTTGTTCGTTTTAAGGTTTAATGTCGCTCCATAGTTTCAGTTGAAGACTTATTTTTAATATAACCTATAATCGTCACCGATCTAGGGGGGATAAGACACCTCTAGAAAATACTGCATGCAACCTTGACAGCTACGAAAAACTTTCAGTCTATAACATAAAGTTCATTATCCATATTTTACAAAACAATGCATGTTTTTCAAGAACGTTTACATTCCAATGAACAAAAAGCTGTTTTTACTCGGCCGATTTCGCCTGAAAAAGCCATAATGAAGACAGGGGTTTATAGATCGCCTACTGACTAGCAGAAACTAGAAGGTTACTGTAACAAAAGAGAGCTGTTTAAGGGCTCATTTAAAAGCTTATATTTATACCTAATCGCTGTGTATAAATTTGACTTGATAGCACATTCCCATAAAGCGCACTTTCGGTTGTTCCCCCCATCTTTTTCAAATGAAAAAGTGAAAAATGACAAAAAAAGATGTGTTTCAAAACCTAGGCAGGAGCAAAAAACTAAGTGGGCAAGAGGGTCCCTTCCCCTCAATTTGACCTAAATCTAGACCGTTAGACCTAGCACACAGGCTTCATCGCAGAGTGAAGCTTGAAGGTTCAATTCAAAACTATTGATTTTTCAAGCTTAATTTTTGGTAGATTTTTAGTTGAAAAGTTTTGTTTTAGTTAATCTGTTTTCGCAATAATCTTTTACTTTTAAGATGAGTAGGCGATTTATGAAACTTACTAAGAGGTTCTGGAGGGGGAGTATATGTGAGGGGTTCTTATAAACCTCCAGTTACGGGCTTTGGACCATAATTATTGCAATTGTACCGTTTTATGCTTCCATACTCTTCCACTTAAGAAGTTAATACATTCTTAGACCACACTGGCTATACATGACAAATGAAACTCAGAGAGGAGAGAAACTAACAAAATGAAAAATAAAATCAAAAAGGGTGAAAAAACGAGGATTTTGTCAGCCAGTGGCGAACCATGAAGATGACAAAATATAAGCAAATATTTCGACAAGGACCTCCGCCAATTCGTCCTCAGTACTAAACAAAAAAAAGACAAAGAAAAAAAAAACGAAAATCTAACCTTTCGAAGTTTACTATACAAAGACAGAACACACACTGAATAAAAACCAGGCAGGAATAAATGTAAAAGAATTTACCAAGATGATTGAGCAAGAATCCTTCGTCTTGCGATAGTTTTAGCTGGTCTACAATTTCGGTTTTCATTAGATATGCAAATAAGTTCTTTTAAGTTATACCGGGTGAAAATATTGATTGAGTCCTTCAAGATTAAACTTTCGTAAATTGGGCTTAATGAAATATCTCCAGTATCTCTATTTATTGCTAAATTTTGGTTCATATATTTTTTTTTCTCAATTACCTCTTTAAAAGTTTGTGGTACGCCATTTACAGTTGATATTAAGCTTGCCTCGTCAAACAGAACTAGATGGGTCGGATTTACGAAAATATACGAAGCCAAAGCCGAATCAAAGTTGTCATTGTTATTTTTTAATCTCAGGGACTTATCTATTGAAGTTTTTTGCTCATGGAAAGGTTCAACTAGTTGTTGATGGGTCCTACCAATGTAAAATTTCCCAAAAGAACACGGGATTCTGTAGACACCACTACCTATCACCATTTCAGTTTTATCATTTTCATAGTTGAAAGAGTGTTCAACTTTTTTTCGATTTTTAAAAACACAGAGAGATTATGTTTTTTTAAGATTCATGCGAATTTATTAACAAGTTTTGGAATGTATTTTAAAGCAAGGAAAGTTTTTTTCCCAGGCTCCGATCTTAATGAGTTAAGGAAAGCAAGTTTCGCAGATTTTTCTTTTATCTTTTTTAATTGTCTAAATGTTGACTTTTCGATGGATTTTATTCGATAGACTTAGCAGAAAATTATATCCTTTATATAATTTGGTTCAAAAATAAAATTACTACTGGACAAAATTTTTAAAACTCTGTCGACTGAAGAGATTATTACCCCTCTTTTCACAGAAGGAGGGTTCACAGAAGGAGGTTCACAAAATTTCAATAGATAAGTCCGTGAGATTAAAAAATAACAATGACAACTTTGATTCGGCTTTGGCTTCGCATATTTTCGTAAATCCGACCCATCTAGTTCTGTTTGACGAGGCAACCTTAATATCAACTGTAAATGGCGTACCACAAACTTTTAAAGAGGTAATTGAGATAAAAAAATATATGAAACAAAATTTAGCAATAAATAGAGATACTGGAGATATTTCATTAAGCCCAATTTACGACAGTTTAATTTTGAAGGACTCAATCAATATTTTCACCCGGTATAACTTAAAAGAACTTATTTGCATATCTAATGAAAACCGAAATTGTAGACCAGCTAAAACTATTGCAAGGCAAAAGATCCTTGCCCAATCATCTTGGTAAATTCATTTTCATTTATTCCTGCCTGGTTTTTATTAGTAGTAATGGTATAACGCTAGAAGGCGGGTTGTCTCCCTATATTGCTATAACGATAGAGAGTGGGGTATCTTCCATATAGCTATAGTATAAGGTAGCGGACAGTAGTCCCGCCAATACAAGCAGACAGTGTAATGACCGGAATTCAACCACCGTGAAAATTAGTCGTGCGTGTTTTTCATGGTAGTGATTCGTTTCCTTTGTATGAAATTGTGAAATTCTTTCTGTAATTTAATTTGTTTAATTAATTTACATAAATTAATTTATTGTTAATTAATTTACATAATTATATTAATTATTATTATTATTATTTTTTTTAATTTTAATATTTTTTTATTGATGTCATTTTATTGTACTCTAATGATGATATTTATCTTTTCCAATGATACGATTTTTTACATTCTAAGTATCTTCCCATTGATTTATATGAAATTTGTGTTTGATGTAGGAATCGAACATGAGACCCGTGATTTCCTAAGGTAAAAGAACGACACGTTAATTGACTGAACCAACAAGCCATTGAACATAATATGATTTTAAAAATAAATCCAATGAATTGTTTCTGGGACATTGCCCAACTGATGTTAAGCGTCACAATATCGTAACAGGTTCATTCCATTGAACTGGAACAAGTTCAAGCACATTCGATTTATCAATTGGATTTTTGATAGGTGTTAAGTGACATGTTTCGGGGCATTTTTATGACATCATCATGAGAATATGCATACCACGATGATTTGAGAAGCATACTAGACAAACCATTTCTTCTGATACTTGGGCCCCAAGTCCTACCCCTATCCCTCAACCCTATCCCTCCACCATCCCTTCAACCCCTATCCCTCCACCCTCCCTCCAACCCCCCCCCCCCAAAAAAAAAAATTTTTTTTTACTATTAGAAAAATAATGTTTGTAGTGACCAATTTTTTTTCTTTGACTTTTTTTTTAACTTTTTTTTCAACTTTTTTTACATCTCTAAATCATATCAGAGTAATAGAATAAAACTTTTGATTTAAGTTTTTAAACATATTGTTGTGCATACTATTCATGAGAACAGATTTTTCTCTTTCAAGATTTTTTTTCATGAAAAACAAACTATTTTTTCTTCTTTTTTAAGGCCAATTATTAATAATGGGCTATAAAAGAATAAAACACACAAAACCACACACACACAAACACTTACACACACACACACACAAAAAAATACTAACACAAAAAAACTTACACACACAAAAAAAAACTTACACACACACAAAAAATCAAGCAAACACAAACTTTTACAAACTCACAAAATATTTACACACACACAAAATATGACAAACACAAACAAAATATCACACAAACAAAAACTAAAACACACACACAAAAAATTAAACGCACACAAAAACTTACACACACAAAAAAACTTACACACACACACACACAAAAACTTAAACGCAAACAAAAACTCACACACACACAAAAACTTACACACAAAAAACAAAATAAGAACAAAAAAAACCATACACACACACAAACAAATACACACACACACACAATTACACACACACAAAAACATACACACACAAACAAAAAAACTCACACACACAAAAAAAACTTACACACAAACACAAAATATAAAAAAAACACAAAATATTAAAACAAATAAAATAAATACACACACACAAAAACTTACACACACACACACTATAACAAACACAAAAAAACATACACACACACACACAAAAAAAAACTTACACACACACAAAAAAATAAACAAACAAAAAAAATCACAAAAAAACAAAAACAAACACACACACACAAACACACAAAAACACAAAAAAGCACACACACAAAAACTTACACACACACAAAAAAACTTACAAACAAACACAAAACTTACACAAACACACAAAAACTCACACACAAAAAAAAAATTATACACACAAGGGAACTTACACACATAAAAACTTACACACACACAAAAAAACTTACACACACAAAAAAAAAACTTACACACAAAAATACTTACACACACAAAGAATCTTACACACACAAAAAAACTTACACACACACAAAAACTTACAAGAACACACACAAAAACTAACACGCATACAAAAAAACTTACAAACACACAAAAAATAAAACACATACAAACACACACAAACAGAACTTACAAACATACAAAAACTTACACACACACAAAAAACTTACACACACACAAAAAAATACACACACACAAGAAATTACACACACAAAATCAATTACACACACAAAAAAACTTAAACACGCAAGAAAACTTACACACACAAAATAACTTACACACACACAAAAACTTACACAAACAAACCAACATACACACACACAAAAACTAAAAAACAAAAGCAAAAAAACACACACACAAAAACTAACACACACACACAAACTAACAAAAACACAAACTTACACACACAAAAACTTACACGCATACAAAACTTAAACACACACAAAAAAATTACACACAAACACAAACTTACATACACACAACACTTACACACACACAAAAAATTACACACACACACAAACTTACACACACACATAAACTTACACAAAAAAACAAAAATAAAACCACACAAAAACATAGACACACACAATTAATTAAACGCCCACAAAAAATAACACAGACACAAAAAAACTTACACACACACAAAAAAATACAATCAAACAAAAACTTACACACACACAACAAATTACAAACACACAAAAACTTACACACACACAAAAACTTAAAAACATACACAAACTTAATGCAGCGCAAAAACTTACAGACAAAAAATTAAACACACAAAAATACTTACACACACACAAAAAAACTTACACACACAAAAAAACTTAAACAATCAAACACACACTAACAAACATACACACACACACAAACTTACACACAAAAAATTACACACATACAAAAACTTACACACACACAAAACAATACAAACACACAAATACACACACACAAAAAAACTTACACACACACAAAAACATAATAAAACAAAAAAAAAAACTTACTACTCTAATGATGATATTTTTCTTTTCCAATGATACGATTTTTTACATTCTAATTATCTTCCCATTGATTTATGTGAAATTTGTGTTTGATGTAGGAATCGAACGTGAGACCCGTGATTTCCTAAGGTTTAAGAACGACACGTTAATTGACTGAACCAACAAGCCATTGAACACATTATGATTTTAGAAATACATGCAATGAATTGTTTCTGGGACATTGCCCAGCTGATGTTAAGCTTCACAATATCGTAACAGGATCATTCCATTGAACTGGAACAAGTTCAAGCACATTCGATTTATCAATTGGATTTTTGATAGGTGTTAAGTGACATGTTTTAGGGCATTTTTATGACATCATCATGAGAATATAAATACCACGATGATTTGAGATGCATACTAGACAAACAATTTCTTCTGATACTTGGGCCCCAAGTCCTACCCCTATCCCTCAACCCTATCCCTCCACCCTCCCTCCAACCCCCCCCCCCAACATTTTTTTTTTACTATTAGAAAAATAATGTTTGTAGTGACCAATTATTTTTTTTTTAACTTCTTTTTTTAAACTTTTTTTTTCAACTTTTTTTAAATCTCTAAATAATATAAGAGTAATATACTGAAACTTTCGACTTAGTTTTTTAAAAATATTCTTGTGCATACTGTTAATGAGGACAGATTGTTCTCTTTCAAGATTTTTTTTTCATGAAAAACAAACTATTTGTTCTTCTTTTTTAAGGCCAATTATGAAGAATGGGTTATAAAAAAATAAAACACACAAACACACACACACACAAAAACTTACACACACACACAAAAAAAATAAAACACACACAAAAACTAAAACACAAAAAAAAAAAAACACACAACATCAATTAACCAAAATCTCGAAAATACACACAAAATAAATATCTAACAAAAACTATCATACAAATACACAAAAACTTACACACACAAAAAAAATTTACACACACAGAAACTTACACACACACAAAAACTTACAAACACACACAAAAAAAAACACACACACAAAAACTTACGAACACACAAAAACTGACACACACACAAAAACTTACACACACACACACACACAAACTTACAAACACAAAAAAACTTACACACAAACAAAAACTTACACACACACAACAACATATACACGAAAACAAAGTTAAACACTCAAACAAAATTACACACACAAAAACTTACACAAACACAAAAAATTACACACACAAAAAAAAAATAACAAAAAAATACAAAATAATAATCGAACAAAAAAAAATGATATAACAAAAAATCATACACACACACAAAATATTACACACACAAAAAAACTTACACACACACACACACAAAAACTAACACACACACAAAAACTTACACAAACACACAAAACTTACACACACACAAAAACTTAAACACACGCATAAAAAATATAACAAACACAACAAAAAAACTTACACACACAAAAAAAAACTTACAAACACACAAAAAACGTACACACACACAAAAAAAAACTTACAATAAAACGATTAAATACACACAAATAAAACATTACTCAAACACAAAATCATACACACACACAAAAACTTACACACACACAAAAAAAAACTTACACACACAAAAACTAAAACACAAACAAAAAATTACACACATACAAAAACTTACACAAACAAAAAAAAACTAAAACAAACACACACACCAAAACTTACACATACACACAAAAACTTACACACAAACAAAAAAAAATACAAACACACAAAAAACTAACACACACACAAAAAAACTTAAACACACACAAAAAAATAAAAACACAAAATTAATAACACAAACAACAAAAATTAAAAAAGCAAAAAAACATACACACACACAAATACATACACACACACAAAAACATACACACACACAAAAAAATACACACACAAAAAAACTAAAACACACACCCAAACTTACACACACACAAAAACTTAAACACACACACACGTAAGTTTTTGTGTGTGTGTGTGTGTAAGTTTTTGTGTTTGTGTGTGTGTGTGTGTGTGTTTGTAAGTTTTTTTGTGTGTATGTTATTTATTTTTTGTGTCAGTTTTTGTCTGTGTAAGTTTTTGTGTGTTTAAGTTTTTTTGTCTTTGTGTAAGTTTTTTTGTGTGTGCGTAATATTATCTGTGTGTGTAATATTTTAAGTTTTTGTTAGAATTTGTGTGTGTTTAAGTTTTTTTGTGTGTGTGTAAGTTTTTTGGGTGGTGTTATTTGTTTTTTTTTGTTTTTTAGTTTTTGTGTGTGTGTAAGTTTTTGTGTGTGTGTGTGTGTAAGTTTTTTTTTGTTTGTACTTATGTTTATTCTTGTTAGTTTTTGTGTGTGTGTAAGTTTTTGTGTGTGTGTATTATTGTTATCGCTCTTAAGTTTTTTTTTGTGTGTATTATTGATTGGGTGTTTAATTTGTTTTTTTTGTTTTTTTGTGATTATGCTATTTTTAGTTTTTGTTTTTGCGTTTAAGTTTGTGTGTGTGTGTGTTTAGGTTTTTTTGTATGTGTGAGTGTTTGTGTTTGTGTAAGTATTTTTGTGTTTTTTAAAGGTATTTTTTTTTTGTAAGTTTTTTTTTGCGTGTAAGTTTTTTTGATTGTTTATTTTTCTTTGTGTGTGTTTGTTTGTTTTTGTGTGTAATTTCGTTTTTGTGTGTAAGTTTGTGTGTGTGTGTGTGTATGTTTGTTTTCGCGTTTAAGTTTTTTTATTTTTGTTAGTTTTTGTGTGTGTTTGATAGTTCGTTTTTGTGTGTGTGTAAGTTTTTTTTGTGTAATTTTTTTTTTGTGTTTAATTTTTTTTTTTTTTTTCATTTTTTGTGTGTTTGTAAGTTTTTTTGTTTGTTCTTTTTTTTTTTTGTGTGTAATTTTTTTTGTGTGTGTAATTTTTTTTGTGTGTGATAGTTTTTGTGTGTTTGTAAGTTTGTGTATGTGTGTGTAAGTTTGTGTGTGTGTGTGTGTTTGTGTGTTTTATTCTTTTATAACCCATTCTTCATAATTGGCCTTAGAAAAGAAGAAAAAATAGTTTGTTTTTCATGAAAAAAAAATCTTGAAAGCGAACAATCTGGTCTCATCAATAGTATGCACAAGAATATGTTTAAAAACCTAAATCAAAAGTTTAATTATATTACTCTGATATGATTTAGAGATGTAAAAAAATTTTAAAAAAAATTAAAAAAAAAATTAAAAAAAAAAAAAATTGGTAACTACAAACAATATTTTCCTAATAGTAAAAAAAAATGTTGGGGGGGGGTTGGAGGGATAGGGGTTGGAGGGATGGTGGAGGGATAGGGGTAGGACTTGGGGCCCAAGTATCAGAAGAAATTGTTTGTCTAGTATACATCTCAAATCATCGAAGTATGCATATTCTCATGATGATGTCATAAAAATGCCCCGAAACATGTCACTTAACACCTATCAAAAATCCAGTGGATAAATCGAATGTGCTTTAACTTGTTCCATGGCTTGTTCAATGACTTGTTGGTTCAGTCGATTAACGTGTCGTTCTTTTACCTTAGGAGATCATGGGTTTCAAGTTCAATTACTAAATCAAAAAAATATTTCATAAATAATAAACTTGAAGATGCTCAGAATTTAAAAAATCGTACAATTGGAAAATAGAAATATCGTCATTACAGTATATTAAAATGTCATCAATAAAAAAAACTGTTAAAATAAAAAAAAAATAATGTCATTATGTAAATTAATTAATAATAAATTAATTTATGTAAATTAATTAAACAAATTAAATTACAGAAAGAATTTCACAATTTCATACAAAGGATACGAATCACTACCATGAAAAACACGCACGACTAATTTTCACGGTGGTTGAATTCCGGTCATTACACTGTCTGCTTGTATTGGCGGGACTACTGTCCGCTACCTTATATTATAGCTATATGGAAGACACCCGCTCTCTATCGTTATAGCAATATAGGGAGACACCCCGCTTTTTAGCGTTATACCATTACTACTTTTATTCAGTGTCTGTTCTGTCTTTGTAAAGTAAACTTCGAAAGGTTAGATTTTCGTTTTTTTTTCTCTTTGTCTTCTTTTTTGTTTAGCACTGAGGACGACTTGGCGGAGGTCCTTGTCGAAATATTTGCTTATATTAAAGTTAATGTGAGTTTTCATGTTACGAGGAAAATAGTAATTCACTAATATTGCTTCCTGAATAATCATATTTCTAATCATAGCTATTTTGTGTTCAGAGTTCCGTTGTGTCAGTGATTCCTTAGAACAATTAGCCAATAAATTCCAGCTCAATACTTGAAAATACAAACAGTGTCTTCCTTTCCCGTCCTGGTAGAGGCTGCTCTGACAATATTTTGGAACTCCGTCTAATTATCCAACATTTTGAAAGGTAGTTTGAAAAGTTCCAGGTAGCAATTTGAAAAGCTCCATTCTTTGTGACTCCTCATAGCTGGGAGGAGGACCGAGAAGATGAGTGTACTCGTCAATTGAAGTAACAGATCCGTTTCCCTGGGCAGTCGATTCAGTAGCTGTGTTTTTTGTTGTTTGGGCTGTGGCTTGCTTAGTCCTTAGGAACTGTACTTGCAGGTCTCCTAAAATAACGGACCTATTAGTAGGCTTATACAAAAGGATGGTTTTGATATTATTGTTCTTAACTGAATCCGGAGTTACAGTGTAGCTTCCTCTTGCCAACGTCGTTTGCCCTATATGAAAGTAATCCCTTATAGCACTATATTTTTTTAGACGAAACTCAATTAGAAACTTTTTGGTAGAATTGCAAAATATTGGCACTTGCTCTCTCCATTCGGGTGTTCTACCTCTGCCAATACTTAGAGTTTTATCTTCTATGCCCCCCGTAACGCTATATTTAATGCGAGTTTGTATTTTAGGAGGGAAATAGTCATTTACTAATTTTGCTTTCAGAATAATCATATTTCTAATCATAGGTATTTTGTGCTCAACAAGGGCTTCAAACTATTTAGAATATTTGATACCCTTTAAATCTATTTAGACAGACAGAAATTGTCGGGTCTATTTTACCAGTTCTCTTTAAGGATAATCAGCATTATGACCTACAAAAGTTACTTATGCGTCTGTAAAATATGACGCAATACTTATGCGTCTGTAAATTTTTATAAAATATGAAAGCGATGCTGAAAAAAAACAAACTGTTTTTTGAAGATTGTATTGGGAACCAGAGCTTCTTCGTTAATACGTAAATATTATTCAGGTAATTTGTTTGGAGACGGTGCATTTCTTGCAATCTTCTGCTCATTCGATTGGGTATAAGAGTTTTCTCTTGGCCCAAAAGGTGTTTGTTTAGAGGCTCCGTTGTGTTTGTGTTTCCTTAGAACAAATATCCAATAAATTCAAGCTTAATACTTGAAATTACAAACAGTGTCTCCCGGTTTCCGTCCTGGTAGAGGCTATACTGAAAATAACTTTGCACTCCGCCTCATTATCCAGCAGTTTGAAAGGTATAATTTGCCCCTTAGTCTGATATTTCTGGAATTCGTTTCCGTATTCAACTCGATCACTCGCCAAAACCTCAGGAAAATTCTAGAAATATATGGAATGCCCCTGAAATTTGTCGAACTGCTTAAAGCATAATACAAGGGTTCTATGAGCCGAGTTCGAGTTTAAAGAGAAGAGATTGAAGAATTGTCGGTTGTGTTTGGAGTAAAACAAGGCTGCGTCTTGTCCCCGACTCTGTTTAACTACTGTATTGATTGGGTGCTTGAAAATGCACTATCTTCTCATACAGGAGTTCAGATTGGACAGAACCTTTCACTTGGAGACCTTGAACACGCTGATGATGTCAGAATCCTCTCGGACCCAGAGAAACGTCAAACTATGCTCGATGAGGTAGTTACTTGGGCAGATCACATTGGCTTGAAAGTCAGTACAGGGAAGAGAAAATTCATGGCAATAAATCACAGTGATTTTATACCGTTAACTGTAAATGAAGTACAGTTAGGTCAGGTCGACAGCTTCACATACCTTGGCTTCCAGCTTTGTACTGATGGATGTTCTGACGCCGATATTCAACAGCGATTGCGGAAAGCGCAGACTGTCTTTGCTTCCCTTAGAGAACCGTTGTGGAACCGGCGTGAAATTAGTTTGAGAACTAAAGTTCGAGTCTACCTGGCTTTGGTTCGAACAATCCTTCTTTATGGATGCGAAACTTGGTCAACGAAGCGACTACATGAAAATGCACTGAGGGTAAATAATTTCTTAGACCACACTGCTTTTCCATTAAAAAAAAAAAAAAATTTTAAACAAGAAAAAACGTGAGCATACACGTCTGCGTAGCATCCTCAGGATAAAGCTGAATGATCATCAAACATGGATATTCGACGAATGTATGGTATCAAGAGATGTATTTCCATCAAGATCATGCAGCGTTGACTGAAATGGTTGGGCCATGTCTTACGTAGGCAACAGAGTACTTGCCTCACCAGATTCTTCTAGCTGAGCCACTTAGCTCGTGGAAGAGACGCCAAGGAGGACAGCGGAAAAGCTGGTGGAACTTGGTTAAATCGGATCTCGAACCTATTGGGGGTTCAGAAAGTTCGGTCACAGATGGACAACTCAATGGCTCCCATTTGTAAAGCAGGTAGCGAAAGATCGCACTGCATGGTTCAACCAGGTTTCGAAGATCTTTGATACCGGGTAAGATGGAAACGCCTGATTCCCGCCACAAGTACAACTAATGCTTGAAATTATGTAAAAATACTCCTAAAACACCAGGAAGTAAATGGAATATTCAAGTCTCGAAAATTACCTCTGAAATAACAAAATTTTAAATAAATTGATTCAGAATGATGTCATAATTTGTCCAGTTTGCTGCTGTCAAGCTTACAAGTTACTCAGGTTTGCATGGATGTTGATGCCTACCAAATGTCAAGTAAATTTCCGAACACTTTCGTGCGGAAGGTCACTGGGGCTCATGGTACATATCACATCAATTTCAATTGGATCCGGGCACTTTTGCGTACAGGTAGTGGCAGGGTCATCGTCACTCAAACCCCAATGGCCCAAATGGCCAAAGATACCAGCCCCCTAGGTATAAGCCCATCGGCGAGAAAGACTACCTATTTTTCAGCTGAATAAGTTAGTGCTGTGCTTTTTGGGGCTACGAGCCAGAAATTGTGCCTCGAATCATATAGATGGAAAATCCTTATATGATTCAACAGAGGATTCAAACAGAGGGTCACCTCTGTTCTGATTCAAACAGAGGTTCACCTGACTCTCTTTCCCTAAAATGTTGGTATTGGGGAGCGGGATGGGTTCCATTGGTCCTACAATCATTTACAGTAAAATTTTTACCTTAGTTCACCTAAAACAAGGTACAGTATGCCTACTTTTGCACTGGAATATTGGAAGTGCAGTGTTGGGTATTGGAGGAGTGTATGATTCGCATTGGTTCTCTAATTATACCGATTAAGAATCTGTGCAAGATTCCGGTACAAACAATGTGCATCGTGTCTACCTTTGCGCTATAAAGTTGGTGATGGAAAAGATGAGGGTATACTGGAGGGGCCATGGGCACACATTATACCGTCAATAGTATAAATTCAAAATTCGTTCGTAATTACACTTTCAACAAGGTGAATTTTTTTTGTCCCCCCCCTCCCAACACATCATAGCCCCTTCCCTGAAAAAATCCTAGATATGGCTGTATAAAAATTAAACTGTTCAAAATACATATTGTTTTCAGTGAAATACAGTTTAGAATTTGTAAAATGAAAGAAAGAAACATTTTTGTAAAGTTTGATTAGTCTTTGGACGTTATTTTTCTTTGTTGTGTTGTTGTTGATGCTATAACCAATAAAAACCAAGCTAATTTTAAATTAACTATTAAATAAAATTGTAATAATTGAAAACTAAATTTCCAATAACAATCAAGATGACTCAAAAAGAATATATATGTTTAAAAAAGAACAACTTTATGGCTAAATTATTCTTTTTCGGTGTATTTCATTTAAACATATGGAGCGGTGGTGCCTAAATTACACTTTGAAAATGTATAGTTTTCATTTTGAAGAAATCCATTTTGTTCTTTAAAGTGAAGTTTTACAATGAGAAATCTATTCGGCTCCTTTGTGCATTTTAAAGGAATATGTTTAGAATGAAGAAAGTATAAATGAAACTTTAGTGTATATCAGTCGGATGGAATTTGATTAAAAATATAAAATATAATCGTATTAATTTCAGTAAAGCGTAAATGACACCCCCGCTATAATTGGGGTACAAGGGGACGACTTCCCAGTTCTTATATCTAGTAATTTCTGTTTGTTTTGAGTTAGAGTTGTTTTATGATAGGTTAATACGGATTGAAGATCGTTGTGTGACTCTAGTTTCAAACAAAGTGATATATGTTTAACTTTCTATAAAGAGGGTGGGGCATTAAAGGACCATCGTTCTGCTCCATAGGAAATGTTTGGCACATAAAATACAGGAGGAACGGGAGGGAACTCCGACCCTATTTGCTTCTCTTGTCATACTGACCACGCAAAACATTTGCTTGATTCCAGTTCAAACAGAGTGTAACATACCTACATTTCACCTAGAGAGTTGGCGGGGGAAGGTATGGGAAGGTATTGGTAGCATCACAGATCGACTTTGGCTTTGGTATTGTAGATTGAAAATTCTTTTGTGATTCCACTTCAGAGAAGGTGCAGTATATTTGCCTTTTTGCCAGATACTTGGGAATAATAGATGCTAGAGGGATTGTTGCTCGCTTTGGTCCTTCGGGGTGGATTGAAGATACATGCATGATTTTGGCTAAAACTAGGTGCAACATACCGGTATGCTAAAAAGTTGGCATAACGTAGGTAGGTCCTGGGTGCCGGAGGTACTGTAGGTTCACTTTATGCCATGGAATACCACAGAGTGAAAATGCTTACGAAAACAACCAAAATGCTACATTTCTACTAAAAATTTGATCAGAATTGGAGATAGGGTGATGGATAGCCATTAGCCCAGGTTGTGTCTTCAATAATAGAGATTGTGTGTTTCTGACTAATGCAAAGTTTTACCCGCCATCCCTTCTGATAAAAGGTGGGCAGTGGGGCTGGGGGACCAAGTACAGTAATCTTGATGTCTACAACACGATGATGTCTTCAGCTCCTTCAAGTTTTCAAAATGAGGTCTATTTTTCACTTGACATCAGAAGCTAATTTGGCTCAATTACGGTTTTATTTAACTTTTTGAAATAGGTATTATCTTCTCTTACATCTGACTATAGCAATGAGTGATAAATCAAAATTCAAGATTCAAATCTCCTTGCAGTCAGATATTTTTCATTTGAAGCTTCTAGTGTTGGTTAATTTAAATTCTAGATTCTTGTGTTCTAGTTCTAGATTCTTTATTTATGATAACTTCGTTTGTCGCAGGTATTCTCATTGACCCCGCAGAAACTTCGCACGATGAAGCCAGCAGAACAACTGTTAGAACTTGATCGTGAAGCGGAAGATGTTTTGGCTAGAATGATGGATGAAAGAACAGGCGAGCATACGAAAACGCTTCATGTAAGTGCACTGTGTCCATCCCATTTTTGATTTCTGTTTCTTGTATAATCTGCATTGACGATTGGTCAGTGTTTGGCTTAAATACCCTATAAGTTAGTAGCAGCGTTTTAGCGCTATATGCCGTCAGTACATTTATAATTATTTATTTATTTTTCCCCCAGCAAACCGTCGCGGCTCTAATATATTTATAATTAGCTTGTCAAATATACAAGACTTTAGGGGTTTATCAAATTAAAAACAAAAATATATAGATAAAAATAAAAATCGCCAACTGGTTTCAAAACAAGCAAGGCGATAATGAAGTGATAATGATAATGAAGAATAAATGAATTTCAAAACAAATATAAAATTTAAATGAGTTACCAAGTCAAGCTTAAAGCGGACAGAAGCTACCACAAAATGGAGTTGAGTGACCACCACCTAGATCTTCTAAATGATAGAGCGTCATTTCTTCTCTAATGAAAACAAGCACATATTTTAATCATTTTCAGGTCTACAATCATAATATTGAAAAATTATTGAGACTTTCAGAAATAATGTATTTATAGCCTGTATAAACAATCAGTCCAGTTTTATTAATAATCTTAATTGGCATCTATTTTTGCAACCTATGAACTTATATTTGCAACCTATTGGCATCTATTTTTGCATCATTCATCATCTTGTATATGAAGATGCAGTTTTTTGTCAAAAAATGGGTTCGATTTTAAATGTTTTATTTTGGTACTTACAAAAGGGTAGATATTGCGATTTTCTTTAAAATGAGCCTCGAAACAGCTCTCTATGATGTTCCATTGCCCCGCTAGCTTTGGAGGAATAAGAAAAAAAGAGGACAAACCTGTGCTACCCATGTAGAAAAGTGAACTTCCTTGTTGTTCAAGCCAGGGGATTGTAAGTTTCTTGAATAGGTGTTTCAGCCATGGCGGTTCCAATGGTGTAATTTTGGTTTCGATCCAACATTGTTTTTAGGGGTTTCAGGCTATTTTTCAAAATTCCCTTAAACCCGTTTTCAAAATAACATTTTACTATTAAGAGTAATTTAGATAATAGCTACCATCCTTGAATCAGCTAGAAATGGCAATCTGTTTCTTGGCGTTTTTTTTTTAAAATTTTTTTTGGTTTCTGTGGGTTCGTCCCTTACTAGATTGCAGCTTCCGCTGCAACCATCATGGTGACTTTTTTGTCGTTGTTGATGTTTTGACAAATAAAAATCACGCTGTTGGAAATACATATCATATGCGCGTTTAAAAAAAAATGCATATGATAGTCGAGCGGTTTATTGTTTTTATTTTGTTTCGTTGCCAAAGCCTTAGGCTCTGACACAATCCCCAATATCGTCCTCAAAATCTGTGGCACGAGCTTGCCGGTCCTCTCGCATCTTTGTTTAAAAAATTGCTTTACAGCACGATCATTCCCAAAACCGTGGAAAGTTGCTCACATTGTCCCTGTCCCAAAGGCAGATACCAACCCTACTAGTGTAGGAACTTATCGCCCAATTAGCCTCCTATCCTGCGTTGGAAAAGTTTTTAAGTGTCGTAAATAAAATTTGTTTTATCAATACCTCGAGTTACATTGATTTTTGGCTGACACACTACACGGTTTTCGCAGAAGATAATTTGCGTTAGGCTCATTGGATCGCTGTATCAAGGGTAGGTTGAGCTTTAGTGGGCTGAGCTCCTGACATTCGCCTTCTTTCCTGTGACTCGCAAAAGTTTTTGATCGCACTTGGCAGGAGGGTTTCAGGTGTAAAATAAAAGCAAGTGGAGTTGATGGTGGTCTATTTAAGGTGTTCGCTGTCTTTCTTTCTCAATGCCAATTACGAGTTGTTCTTGATGATTTCATTTCAAAAAACGTCCAGTAGTTATCAGGAGTACATGAAGAAAGTATTTTCGGGCCAACTCTTTTCCTGAGGGTCATAAATGATCTAGTGGGTAACCTTACGCTATAACCTCTCGTCTTCGCTGATTATACGAAGAAAATGATCTGCATTGCAAACGGCGAAAGTGCAAGCGAACACCATAAAAAACTTTAGGCCAACTTGGAACAAACTGTGACGTTGGCGGGATGCGCTTTTTATCAATTTCAATGCGTAAAAAGCAAAAGAGCCTCTCATCTCGAAGTTGTGAAACGTGAAGGCTCATCTTGACTTTATCTGCTTCAGTAATGTGAGATCCTGCTTCAGGGAGCTAGGAGCTATCTTAAAATGCAAACTATCAAATCGTGCAATTGATCAAAATCGTTCCGATGTGGCAGCTATTTTGGTCTTCTACAAATTCATGCATTCCCCTCAAACAGAGGATTTATCGAAGCTTGTTTATGAAAGAACAAGGCAACTATAAGGCTAATTCACCAAAATACAGCCCGGAAGGATTACTTTGAGCAGGGTACATCCCGTCAAGACTACATAGAAATAAGATCGCGCTGATGCTCCATCGTCGCCTGGAATAGCCCCTACTCAAAGGTAATCCCTGAAATCTTCGAAAGGCAATCCTTCCTTAGAGGATTCAAGCAAAGGTACAATAAATGCACGAAAGCGGAAAAATAAACTGGGAAATTACCAGGATTACCTGTATATAATTATTCTTGGTGGAATTGTGAAGATTGCAATAACAATAAACAACCATTGCCATTGTTTCTATATAAAATCATGGTTTAATTTAATTCGTTTTCGTTTCCATGAAAATTCTGTCCTTTTGCCTCCTTCAACTATTGGGTGACAAAATAACTGCAACTTTCCAGGCTAATTAGGGGTTGAGTTAATTTTCCATATTATTATTTATATTTTTTTATTAATTAAGATTTATTTATTAACCTCGAAGGCTTTTTTTCGGAGAGGGGATGAGGAGGGTATTTCCTATTTTAAAAAAAAACTCGTAAACCTGTTTTGTCTAATTGGTTGCAAAACTCCCAAAAGAACAGCAACAATTATCAAGTAACTCAGACAATAGTCAGTTGATTGTTTTGCCGCGAATTTTGTCATGTAAAAAGCGTCTCGTTGACAAATTAGCACTATGTTTGTTTAATAATCTTAAACTAAAGGAAAATATACTGATAAGCAAGAAAACAGCGATAGAATCCATGGGAAATGGCATTATCAAAATTTGGTTTTTATAGGAAAAACTCTGCAAGCACACATGAAACGTAAAAGCTCACGCTAAGTGTAAAAGAAAAATGTTGGCTACTGCGTCAGACGTAACCTAGTAAAGAATGAACTCGTAACTAGTAACCGAAAATCTAAAAATGCAATTAAAAAAATTTTCGAATGAGGAAGAATCGCCATTTAAAAGTGATTCAGGAACGCTAACTGTTATTTCGGCTACTCTAATTGGCAAAAGTTTATTGCGAAAAGTAATTTAAGGGAATTTGGAAAATAACCTGAAACTCCTTGAAAGTGGTGTCAGATCGAAACGAAGAATACACCATTGGAATCAACATAGCCAAAAACCCAAACATTAGAGTTATATTGCACCATCTTGAACACCAAGGAAAATCCCTTTATTTTTGCATGCGAATCCCTAACGTGACCCTTTTCCTTTTGATTTTTTGCTGCTAGTGGGGCACTAAAATATCATAAAAAGAGGTTTAATGGAATCTATTGTAACAGTCAAGTTGTCATAATCTCACCCAGTAATCCGTAAGATTCCAGAAGCAGTGTTTTTAGGAAGAAAAAGAAAAGCTCTGTACTTTTAGCTACTTATTCTAATTGAAAACATGTATTGTTTTATTTTAGGGTCATAGTGGACCTGTTTATGACGCAAGTTTTAGTCCCGATCGTACAATGCTTCTCTCGTGCTCCGAAGATACGACGATTCGGCTTTGGAGCTTACAAGTCTGGTCCTGTCTTGTTGTCTATAAAGGACATCAGTTCCCTGTTTGGAGTGTGAAGTTCAGTCCACATGGCTATTATTTTGCGTCAGGTGGCTATGACAGAACTGGAAGACTTTGGGCTACAGATCACCCTCAACCACTTAGAATGTTTGCAGGTGCTTTTCAAATGTTTGTTTCAAGTTAAAATTACAAAAATATATATTTACAAAAGTTAGATATCGTGCTTAACTAAAATTAAGTTCGGAAAGATCTCCAACCAACCCCTCCCTCCCCCCTCTGTGTGTAGGTGGATCTGTTTCACTTTAAAAATGACTGCCTACATTGGAAATGGGTAATAGTAAATAAAATTAAAATTATTTTTTAGGAATAATTGATAATTGTAAGAAGGGAATTTCACATCAGGCTGTTATCTTTGTATCAGATCTATATATCTCATAATCTGTAATTTCGGTAACTGTAGGTACTGGGAAACCTTTTAGTTTGCATTCATTAATGCACTAGACTAAACCAAAAATTATAACGAAATAAAAGGTTAAGCTAGATTAGATGGTAGAGCATTAGGGTTTTGATCTCGGGAACATGGGTGCGCAACCGACGTTTAGTTTTTTTCTGTCAATTTAAGTTTTTTGAGACAAAATTGGTATGAGTTCATTTTCTGCGTTAAGATGGAGCGCAATTCGATTAAATGGAGGGCAATTTTCTCTTTGTAAATCAGCATTTCCAATTGAGTTTACGCTGTTTTGTCTCGTGCTCTAAGGATCAAGTTGGAACTTTCAGTGACATTTTTTTGGTGGGGGGAGGGGCTTGGTGACGTGAAATTTTGTTGGGTGAGGGGAATAATTTTTGAGCGCACACTCACAAAAGAGCTTTGACACGGTTTTCTTTTATGCCTGCTTTCCGATAGGCTTCACTGTTAATACTGTATAATTGCTATACATAATGAAACGCTTTCATGTGAGTGTAATAGGTGTTATTAAGGGAGCATAAGGCGGTGAGAGTGGTACCTCCTTCATATGTAGGCTGATTTATTTTCATTATTAATTTTCTATATTCAGAGTTATCCTAAATCAACTGCTCAATGTCTTTATTACCAAAAAGAACAAACAATGGTTCAAAAATAAAGCAATAAAAGTAAACAAAATAGAAAGAGTACACACATAGAGGACATACAATTGTGAATAACACATCCTATGAATAATAGAAGTAACATATAGATAATAACATACAAATAATCTACTGGTATATAGCAGGATAGAGGCTATTTGATTTATCCAGCTTACACAGAAAGCAAACCCGACGCTGCTCAGCCGCTGGCAGTGGCGGCTGTAGTGACTAGACCTTCGTTTCTAGCTCACAGAGAAACTGCATAAGACATAAGAGAAACTTTGCATAGCGAAAAAAATACAGATCGGACATTTTTTTTTTTTGATAAAATCGATGATAATTTTTTTAATTCTGGATAATTAAAAAAAAATAGAAAATCGGATAAAAATACAGATCGGTAGCAGTAAATATTTTCCAAAATAGAGTCACTGCAAGGATATGAGGCATGGTGAAAGCGTTGTACACACGGACAAGAATATGTCTGTTTGGACAGGATTTACAATGGACTAACATGTCAAACGCTTTTCTAAGTTTCTCACTTAGATCTTCGATGACGAATGCCCACTTTGATTTCAGAGAATATCCTGTTTGAAGACCAAGGTACTGAATGTGAGTAGATAATCGAATGTACCGATTTGCAAGTTGTACACAATCGACACTGCCTAAAGGATTACCGAAAGCAAGAACCTTGCTCTTTGACGCATTAAACTTTTGACCAATTTTGGCATAGTTTCTATTAAGCACGTCGCCTCAAGAGACGATACGCTTCTACTTAAAACATCTTCGGTGTTTCTGAGTATGGAAAAGTATCTTTAATTTTAATCTATTTTGGGGTTCAATCACACTATTATTATACAAGGGTGCGAAGTGACTCCACGCTGGCGGATTCCTGGCACAAACTCGTATTGTGCCTTTACAGATATTTACCTGCTGTGGCAGGTAAATACTGCCACAGCCCCACGTAACCTAGCATGCATATTTTTAAACAGTTACACAACTGAACCATCAAGACTTCGCTCCTGTGCACTGTACATTAAATGAGATGCACACCAGAATCGAAAGCACGAGGAACAATGTGAGCTGCAAGGAGGAGGGGTTCACCACTACTGTCTATACCAATCAGAACATAAACAAGCAGATAATGCACGTGCTCCTGTCTAATACCTTCATTAAAACCCAAATGGTCGTCTGGGGTTGAACAAGCCTTATTTACAACCTTAATCACCAATAACTCCTGCAACTTACAAAGAACAGAAGAAGCAGTTATAGGCCAACAAGACTAGCACTGCCGGCCATCTTTATCGCGTGTATTTTTTTTTTTTTTAACAGGAGTCAATATACCAACGCAGGAAGATTCGGGAACAATGTCAGAGTTAGAAATAATAGGGTACGATAAGTGTAGATGCCGCAGAAGCTTATGTGCATCCCTAAGGCCTGACTAAGTGACCAACGAGGTATTTCTGACCCCAGACGTACTTCGCGTAAAGGAATGGTACTGAACTCGGCACAATGCATTGCATGTGTGATGTAAATGTGTGCAGTAAATGTTGATTAGAATCTGTTTCTCCTACTCAGGAAGCTCTGAGGACTGTTATAGTAGTAGAAAGGGGACCTTAAATTTGTCGAGATGGCATCGAGCCCGACTTATATGTAACCACATCAATGGTTTACCAGTCAAATTTGAAATACAACTTCCGTTACTGTTATCATTTGGAAGGGAACACTATTTAACGGATCAGGTTGAGGTAGGCAAATCATTCGATACTAAAAGACTAAAGTCAGCATAGCTTGAACCGTTTGTAGTCACATTACGTATTTGAACTGATGATAAAATCAGGTTAGTTTGTAGCTCTTGAGCTATGGAAATACATATACGAATGGTCATTCGGGACAAGAGTCAGATTGGGAAAAACAAATGAAGTATTTGAGCTCTTGACTCATCCGGCAGTGAGAGATCATAGCTGACGCCCCAGCAAGGATAACGCGATGAGATGCAAGGACACAGTAATGCAAAGATTTGGTAAGTTTTTTTTTGTAGCACGAGAGAACTTTTCGTCGTAAGTTATATCCCTTTAATCATGTCTGCCTCTTGCCGAATGGTGCTTCTAATAGGGAAGAGGACTCAGCTGGCAGGAGCTTTCTGGCCACGGGACACTTAATACTATTACTTAGGTGGTTTGACTGCCTACAGAGAGCGCACATTAGTGCAGCATTGCAGAGTTTATCTTTTGTGTTTGCGTGACTACCATCACAATGGGAACAGCAAAAAACATTATTACTGTTCGCAGCAGCATGTCCGTACTCTTGGTACTGAAAACACCTCATCGGCAAATAATGAAATGTATCTATATAGAAGTGCTCGTAGTAGCACAGGATTATAGCACAGACTGTTCATTGCCACTTGTAAATCGTCCTTACTTTCAAAAACAAACTTGTTTGAGTGAGCTTCTGAGATTTTCTCGACTTTTGTCCAGTTCCGAATCTTGGCACACAAGTCGTTTGGTGAGAACTTGTCAGAAACTTGACTAATAATACAACAATGAATGGGAGTCTTCAGCCTAGCATTGGTGTTTATGACACTTTTTAGAGCGTAAACAAAAGACTTAACTGCCTCTTTGGCATCAAGTACCACACACAACGTTTTGCTAAGTGGCCTCAGATATGAGGACTGTTCACACCTCGATACGGGAGTAGGAATCGCCAGTGAGACGCTCAAAACGATCCTTATAATTATTAAGCTTTCTGAGTCGTTTTGGGGGTTGTTTGGGAATTCCAGAGCAAGAGGGCTTTGTTGCATCGGGAATGTTCGCTAAACCCGCTGTTACACTAGCACCGTGACTCCCAACGTGGGATTCAGGCCAAAATATTGCCATTCCCTACCAGTGAAGTGTGGCAATATTTTGATGGGTCACGGGGAGGACGTGCACCCTTTGACTGGCTACTTTACAGCCTTAAGTTTGAAAGGAAAAAATATTTTCCATGTGAATGACGTCATATTCAAAATTTAATGGCCTTTTAAGGCCATTAAAATATTACGAGGGGGTCAGAATTTTAGAAATGCCTTGATGGGACATGACCCGAAATTGATTGGGAACCACTGTACTAGCATGATTTTGAGCTGTCCTGAAAAAGCTTAGGTGTTCAGTAAGATCATCCACGGTAGAATGAGATTCATTAACCTGGAGAATTAGTGCGGCTGTGAACTCCCCTGAGAGTATGGGTTCCTCGTCCAGCTCGTATATTAGAAACTCCGGGATTACTAATTTATTTTCATCGTAGGTACAAGTGGCTCTTATCAGATCAGCAACTAGGTCCTGGGGCCTAACACGATTTGAAGGACGAGTAGATATAAATATGAGGGGAGTTGCTACCCTCAATCCTTTTCCATATTTACGCTGAAATTCATTTTTTTAAGTAGTGCTTTGACTCTTAAAAACGGCCGAATTCTGTTAAAAATTGCCGTTTTTATAAAAAGAGATAAGCTGTAATTCCTTAGCACTAATATAGCTACGCCTAGTCCAGTTACTTTACTTGGCCAGGGGAGGGGATTTCTTCTCTATATTGATCTGATCAAAGAATTGAAAAATTTTGAACTCGGCTGTGGCGCCATATCCTTTGTTCCTTAAATGTGTGCTAGAACTTTATATTTTTGCGTGAATTAGACTTTTCAGGATCTTCTGCGACAACTTGCTCTATAATATCAATCTTAGTGAAAAAACAACAAACATGACCATCCTTCTTGGGGAAAATATGGAATTTTGTATTTTGCAAATAGGTACTTGCAGCTTCAGAGATTTCGATAATGCGTCTAATTTTAACTGGATTGTAAAAAAAATGTAGCTTTGCAAGTGTAAGCATGAGGTTGAGATATGAAGAATTTCTGGTGTTTTATTATCATCACCCTCAAAGGTCGTATTTGACATTTTCTCGCTTCTGAAAGAACTGGTTAAATCATTTGCTAAGCACTTCTTAAAGAGAGGATCAGTGGGGTAATGTATGCTCTGTAATTTATGTATGTGTATGTTCAGTGTATGTGCAGTAATATCTACATCCTTTTGATGCACATTGCCTTTATGTTCCTTTCATTAAAAACAGTTTTCAGAATTCTTCACAGAAGTGTAAAAGTGCCAGATACGATATTTAGACAAGACATAATGTCTGTGAGTGTTCAAATGCTATTAAGCATATTATTAAATCAAATTTGTTTTTAAAAACATTATTTATTGTTGAATGATACGAATTATTTTAAATTTTCTGATAATCATTCCTCAGTTTTAAGGGCCTCTGTGATCAATTAAAGTTCAGAGTCCTTAAAATACTTTAGCACTAAATACTTCAAAAAATGTAAACACCAAGCTTGATCAGACCATCTCCAGCGAACCGTTTTCTTCTTCTGCGTTCTGATGAAAATTCTTTTGTATACGATTTTTTTTTATACAAATGATTCTTTTTTTAATCATTTTTTTTTTAAATCATTAGAAAAAAATTATTCTCATTTTTGATTTGGCTCTTTCTCTTTTCCATTTCAGGTCATCATTCTGACGTTGATGTGGTTCAATTTCATCCGAACTCTAACTACGTTGTGACTGGATCTACAGATCGTTGTATCAGGATGTGGGACGTCCTCACAGGTAAATATGTAGATACATTTTTATTTTTACTCCAAATTATTAGGCTAGGGTTGTCTCGTCTCTTAACTAACACTAATAATTTTCAATTTGACGTGTATTTCGGTCGTCTAAAATCAGACATAGAGTTTTAAGAAGGGCGCTAGAGCTTTGAATCTTTGCTCAAATGAGCCTTCGCTTGACATTCTATAATCAATGGTTTGGCATGATTACCCCTTGAAAAAAAAAAAAAAAACTAAATAAATAGATAGACAACGATCGACGACAAAAAGTTTTAAGGGAAACGCAAACTTAGTATTTTGTAGGCTATATACTACTACTACTACTACTACTAACAACTCACCGCACCACCAAGCCACCTGAGGCCAACACAGCTACGCACGCTCCTCCACCCCAATCTATTTTAAAGCCTCCCTTTTCACACCCGCCTAGGAACTTGAAATCTCCCCTATAGGTTTTCGGACATGTTTTCAGCCCTAAACCATCTTTGTATCCGTTAAGGCCCCTGCTGTCGCATAAGAATAGTGCTCTGCTACATATAGGAGTTTGAATGCGCATTCCGGACCCATTTTGGGGGTATCCAGGATAATTTTTCTGCCTGGGTGTTAAGATATTCATTAAACTTGAAAAAAGACATCGCTTTTAATGATGTTTTTTGTTTACACTAATCAACACTAATAATTTTTTTTCTCCATGACCACCTTGCCTTTTCTATGACGAAATCAATAAGAGTTCCAAATAGGGATAGGTCCTTTTATTAGACAGTGAAACAAAAATATAAACAAAGAATTTAAATATTTTGATGACACAGTCGGTCATCATCATCAGTAGAGTTACTAACATATCAAAATTCAAACAAACTGCATTTATACTAAACAAAATACTCACTTGAGGGTCAAACAAAGTTACCGGTTCATTGACTTAAAAAGTTCACTAATTGTTCTTGAATTTTGTAATGCTGCGTTTAATAAAGGTGTTACAATTTTCTTCAAAATTGTATGTCAAAGCAGGTTCCCGGTCCGTTGACTTAGAAAATTTCAGAAAAATTGAATCATAAAAATGGCCATAAATATGCCTTCTTATGCAGAGATCCTCTTTAAAGGTAAAAACGAAGGTGGCACTAGACTTTATAGTCGAAAACGGCAGTGCTAATCTACGTTTCATGGCCCTTCAGCCAGGGAGTGCGATGGGGAACGGGTTTTGTTCTTGGGTCGAATGTTTATTGGAAGTTAAAAATACCATATGTACTGACTCGCAATTTTTCGTAAAACTGGAAAAACTAAGCTTAAAAAACCTGGAATTTTTAATTCCAAAATATTCTTCACTTAGTTTTGGCCTGTGTCAACCCCCTCCCCAAAAATTTTTGTCCGACTCGTAAAAACGTATCAAAAATACATATAAACAAGTCTTTTATGCGTTTTCAAAGTTTTTTTTGTTAACACCCTCCCCCCTTCGAACACAAATCCTGGATAAACCCTTGATCTCTTTTGTAAAGTTCACAGATGAAAAGTGCAAATAAAAACTTCAGTCGAGAGAAATCTTAAAATTGTTTTTCTCAAAAATAATATTTTTCAGCGAATGTCTTATAGCTCTAGACGGCCAGTATATCACTGTCGCAGTGGTAACTAATTTTTAGTCTTCTTCTTCTTGTCTATTTTATTGTTATTAAGGCGTATGCTCTAAATTTTCGTGTACTAAGGAAGAAGAGGAAAGTAAGTCCGTGAACTAAGACTAGAATATTGGAAGTTACGGTAATGACAGTGGGTAAGTTTAGTTCTGAAATGTGGGCACTTTGGAAGACAGAGGACGATTTTTTTAAACTGTTTTCCGGAGGAATTTTCTAATACGGGTACCCGTTCGACAGGCTGTATGGCAAACAAGAAAAGTAGAAATACCTAGGACACGCTTTGCTGATGAGGATGAAAGATTACCAAAGACTGTTCCTTTTGGTCGTACATCTGGAGCCAAGTGAAAGCAGGTTGTCCCTGAATGGGGTGGAAATATGTCAAAAGAAAGGATTTAATTTAAATTGGAACTTCTTGGGAGGGGGGGGGGGGTAAAGAGTGAATGTTTGAATAGATTGAGCTAGAGGAGGGGTGTGTGCACCTTTGCACATCTTAGGCGGCTCGGTGCTGCAGTAAGTTGTTAGTAGCAGTTATAATAGCATTCAAACCCATACCTAGGATGTCTGAAATTAGTGAGGTTCTTTTATTTCTGTTCTTTTTTCTGGATTAATAATAATAATAATTAATAATAATAATTTTATTTCAACCCTTCAAACAAATACATGTAAATGCTCGAAGGAGTTATAAAAACGAAAGGAAAAAAATAACGAAAAAATCACACAACGCTACAAAACAAAATTAAACTGCGATAACTATGGAAAAGAGAAAACAAACGGAATCAAAATCAGGATTTTAATGCACAAAACTAGCCAATGGAAAGTCGTGTATTGTTTTATTTCGACTTTTGAAACGGGTATACAACTCATCCATTTTCTTACTTAACTCAAAGATATAGTACCTCTGCGAAACATAAGAGTTTCTGAAACCATATGGGAATTCCCAATAAATATTTGCAATACCGAAAAAATTAAATGAGCGAATTTGGTTACGTTCGGTTTTACTAAAGCAATTCCATAAAGGGGTTAAAAAAAAGACATGTGGCGCGAACATGGCGTTACAGAGATGACCGAGCGTAATTTTGTCAAATTGACCTTTAGTTCGTGCTAGCATACCGTAAGTTTTTCGCAGTTTTTCTTTAAGTGCTGCAATAACTAGATTTTTAGTAGCTTTGATAGAATTCCCATACTGGAGTCCGAGATACTAAAACTTATCCTTTGCAGAACTGTCTTCCTGCAAACATCAACAACACGATTTGGCAATGTTTCCTCGTTCAAAACGACGAATTCAGTCTTAGACGGCTCTATTGTTAGCCCAATATCACCAAGTGCAGACGACTCGGCATAAATGGCTTTCTGTAAAGATTCTAAATTATCACTTATCAAAAGTAGATCATCTGCGTAAGATAGATGATTAGCATCAATTCCATCATCTATCAAAAAATCTTCTATCGATTTTGTCGCAGAACGTACTGCATTGTTAAATATCACAGGGCTGATTACTGAGCCTTGTTTAACACTCCTACGTATATCTATAGGTCCATAAAGCTGTCAAGCAGACCGAATTGTTTCTTGAGATTTTCGATACCATTGCCACAGACAATTACAAACAAAGGGATCAACTCCTGCCCTTAGTAGTGACAAGACTGCTTGCGAATGTAAGACAGAATCAAATGCCTTAGATATGTCTATTGCGCAGACAAATAATGGAGTTTTTCGTTTCTTAAACTTTTCAATAATTGAAATAAAAGTTGCATGTGCATTCTGGACATCGAGACCGGACCTGAAACCGATCTAATTGTCACCCACATTCGCTCGTTCTGTCACTATAGGGCACAGTATCTTCTCCAGTAACTTTGCTAGAACTGAACAAATAGTGATGGGCCTGTACGAAGAACAATCTTTAGGGTCTTTCCCCTTCTTATGTATACAGGTAACGACCTGAACGCCTTTAGTCTCTGAACGCCTAAAACCATCGGGATTCATTTACAAGCTTGGAGATTGGCTACTATACGATTTGAAGTCGAAAGTCATTTGAAGGTTATTTTTCATATCCGAAATACTGCCTAGGTGCTATAAAAGGAGTCGTTTTTGGTTCGAATTGTTTCTGGTGACAAAAATATGTTTGTACGTTAAATCTAAGCACAAGAAGTTGTACGTGAAACCCGAACGAAGAACATAAAAGCCGAATATCCGCAGTGAGAAGGTATCGGTCAGTATTTGGTGAGATTAGATGGATGTCAGTCTCTTTTTAGTTTTAAAGTCTTGTGAAACGTTACAGGAAATATTTAAAAACGGCAATAAATTTAGTTTGGAGAGAGTATTGAACAAAAAACAACCGAATATGTAATTCGGTACGAAGATGCAGTTTTTCAGCATGAAATCGTTCGCCATTAGGTAGCTAGATCGGTTAAAAACTTTTTGAAAAATTTTGGAAGTTTCGCCTCATCCACTACGTTCACCAGACGACTACCACTTGTTTCCTTGGTGATTCCAAGGAAATAGGACACCACTATGCATCACTAGGACACCACTATGCATCACTTCAGTCGAGATATCAAAAATTGGCTTTATTCACTCGTAGGCTGAGTGGTGACGAATGGTGTTGCTGGCAAGGAATCCATAAATTGCCGGAATGATGGGAAAATGAGTTAGCTTCATGTGGACGATCCCTTGAATAATACCTTTACTTTTGTAAAAATATTTCTTAAAAAGAAAATCCAAAGAAAATCAAGCTATGCACTAAAAATTGACAAGCTTTTAGCCGCAACAATCATTAAGCATTCCTTGAAGACTCACCTTTCGTTCCAAAATTTCAAACATTCCTCCTAATAACTCACCCTTGTTCTGATTAATTTAAGATCACTTTCTACGAAAGAAGTTTTTCAAAGAAAGGTAAAGAGCTACATTAAAACAAATATGAGCAGAAATAAAGTCAAATAATTTTTCAAGCGTAAAGCTGTCATAAATCGCCATCAATAAATAAATGAAACCCAAAACGAAAAGAAATTACAATAAATAACCGAGTCAAACTCAAAACGCGCAGAAACTAAGACGAGTAGGGCTGTAGCCCCCCGTGCATTCTAAACACCAGAACATAATTTGCAATCTCCTGAAAAAAATCTTTATTTCCAGCTGTATCTTTATTTTTCCTAATATAGAAAAAAGAAAAGAAAAGTCACCATTATAACCAAAATTGCTGAAAAAAAACAACAAATGAATGTGAATTGACAGTTCAATATATAAGATATGATAAGATTTATTGCAAAAAGCCTGTGGGCCATAGCAACACATAATACAATCTATAAAACAACACTCAGGAACAAAATACAACTTTAGATAGTAAAAATCAAAAAAGCAAAAAAGAAAAAGGACAACCAACCGAAAAAAAAGGAACATACCAAGGTTTGACTTTTAATCAACAAACAGAATATATTATGATTTAAATCATAAAAATAGCAACAAGATATCCCCTCAAACAAGATTCCATATATTTAATCCGTAAACGAGGGAACTTGCACAACTGTTTAATAACACATGTGTTCCTCTCAGCCATCCACTCTATTAACCAGCATTCTCTCCCAAACACTCGTCCAAAACATTGAGCCCGCAACCCATACGACTCGACATGCTCGAATATAAAATTGAGAAAGTTCTCAGTCACCAATCTATACATTACGTAAAGACAAGGACCGACAGTCAGTTAAAGTTTTCCAAAAAATTTTTTACTCTCGTCTAAATTATATCGCTCAACTCTTACCAACAATAAGTTCTTCAAATTCTCTTTATTCAAAACAAATTTAATATAAACCTCCTCCCCCCAACCGTGTTTGGCTTGGGAGTAAAATCTCAAAGCCATAAAGTGGTCCTTATGAGCTTGCCACTCCTGGATTTCTTGGTCATTTAGGGTTCGCTGGAATTCCTTCCATACTGACATGGTTTCACCCATAGGGCCTTTTCCTTCATTCCACATCTCTGAAAGTCCACAAAGGTCCAGTATTTTCTTAACCTGATTTGACCATGTATCACGTCTACCATCCTTCAAGCTCTCCAAATAAGCTGCCTTAAGAAGCCGAACTCTAGGTAGCCTAATTATCTTCTCCCAGAATTTTACCATTCTAACCAATCTAACACTCCTTAAAGAAAAAAGACCCAAATCTCCTTTTCGTACCGCTGAATTAAATGAATCCTTCAATCCTAGAAGTCTGTTAAAATATCTTAGCTGAACTACTTCTAGCTTAGCTCCTTTAGCAAAACCCCAAACCTCAGAGCCCCAATGTAGACTAGAAGCTACCTTTGTCTGGAAAACTCTTTTCTGGATCCTCATTTCAGCTAGCTGATTTAAATTACTTCTCAAAAGCATATTTATTAGCCTATTACCCCTTAAATGACAATCTCCTACAACTCTTGCAATTCCCTTTAAGGCATTAAACTTGCCACCCAAATAAACAAATTCATCATTTGCCTCTAAAACCTGTTCTCCAAAATTAAAAGAACCTCTGAATCAACATCTCCTTTGCTCCTAAATATTAATACTACTGATTTCTTAGCCTTCAACTCTAAATCCCTCTTTTTTTAAATAAATAATTTTTGATTATATCTAATTCCTTCTGAAGATTCTCTCTGCTATCCACCACTAGAGCTATGTCATCTGCGACCAACATGCATGATAACCAAAACCAATCCAAAGATACATAAGTGGCTCCATTATTTTTCATAAACCTATCTAAGTCATTAACAAAGAAGGAGAAGAGCTTAGGATATAATGTACATCCTTGTTTCACACCCACATACTGATATATACTGATATTCATTCCTGAAAGTCTTAATAATTTTGGATTTATTAAAGTTAAAAAAGAGAAAAAACGTAATTAGTATTTTTTTTTTCAGGAAAGTGCAAATTATTTTCCGTTCTTTAGAATGCACGCGAGGCGTTTTCTAAGATGTTCTAAAGACGTTCTCAGATGTTCTTAAGTCATGTTATTAATTTGCTTACTATCTCTAGAGCGTTAACCCAATTTGGACTTTTTGAAATGTGCACAATAACAAGAAGACTAACAATAATGATATCTATGAAACACCGAACAAATTATAAGAACACACTGTCATTTATGCTTGTTTTTTTTTGTGTATCATTATTGCTTTAATATAAATTTTCTGTAATTTTGTGTTTGGTAGAAACACTTTAAATATAATTATTTCTATAAAAAAAATCTGACTACCCTATTTCTATTCTTAACTCTTTAAAATAAGGAATATTTTAGTTTATGCTAGATATTTTAATACTTTTAGGCAAATGTGTATTCAACATGACAGGTCATAAAGCATCGATCCAATGTTTAAGCTTTTCACCTGATGGCAGATTTCTGGCATCTGGTGATAGAGATGGACATTTGCATATTTGGGATTTGGCACATGAAGCTGCACCAGTTGCACAACTTCCTGCACATGATAGTGTCATTTATTCTATCACTTTTGGTAGAGGAGAGGGAAATGTCATTGCTACTGGTAATTTTCTATCTTTTTCTTGTTTTCGGTTGCAGTTTTGCATTCCATCAATTCTGCGATTATCGAAAGATTGTACGCAGCACTTAAGCAGAAAAAAAAACAGGACGAGGAAGATGTGTTTGACTTTTTCTAGAAATTAGTATGATATGATATGATTTATTAACACTAAAAGCTCTACTGGGCCATGGTTAACACACAATATACTTCAAAAATAATAAATGAAAATATCCTTATTATAAACAAAACAAAAATAAAATTAAAGAAAATGATCTCTATGCTTCATGCCCAGTCCAATAAACCCCTAAATTCTTTATCCTCAAAAAATTTCTATCTCTTAATATATTACCCTCCCATTCCTCCCTTTCGAACCACCCCGGAAAAATTTCCTCTCTCAAACCTCTTAACTCCTTACATAAACATAAAAAATGAACCAAATCATCATTTTCGTCCCCACACGTCCCCACGCAGCACTTAAGCAGAAAAAAAAACAGGACGAGGAAGATGTGCTTGACTTTTTCTAGAAATTAGAATGATATGATTTATTAACACTAAAAGCCCTTCTGGGCCATGCTTAAGACACAATACACTTCGAAAATAATGATGAAAACACCCTTATTATAAACAAAAATAAAATAAAAATGAATCTAAAGAAAATGATCTCTATCTTCCATGCCCAGTCCAATAAACCCCTAAATTCTTTATCCCCAAAAAATTTCTGTCTCTTAATATATTACCCACCCATTCTTCCCTTTCGAACCACCCCGGAAAAATTTCCTCTCTCAAACCTCTTAACTCCTTACCTAAACATAAAAAATGAATCAAATCATCATTTTCGTCCCCACGCAGCACTTAAGCAGAAAAAAAAACAGGACGAGGAAGATGTGCCTGACTTTTTCTAGAAATTAGTATGTGGACCAAAAGCTTAGTGAATAAGTGTTAAGTGGTCATCTTTATGAGCAATGATAAGCCCCCTCAGCATATATATAAGATAAGATATTTATTTCAAAAAATTTCTGTCACAACCCCCGAAGGGCCGAATTCGTATTTTGGAGTCACAAAACCAAAAATAAAATAATTAAAAAAAAACACAAAAAAAACTGGCAAAACAATGACAAAAACAATAATATCAGAATGGCAGAACCGTTCATTAATCAAAAATATTAAGCTGCCAAATGTCAGAAGTTTAGAAGATAAAAACTGATAAAACTAAAAAAAGAGTGAAACAAAATATACGTTAAAAAAGGTTTAAAAGAGAACACATAAAAAAGGGGAGGGAAAAAAAGAATCAAACGAACATAAAACATGAGTTTCACCAGTACCAAATAAAAAAAAGAAGAAAATGTATATTGTGAAAGAGTGGCTTGGATAGCGTAGATGTGTCCTCAGGCTGGACGAAGAAGAATTTTATTCAATAGCTCTAAAAATGAAGAGAACTCCCCATCCTCTTAATTTAAATCTGTGTTGGTATTATGTAAAACAGCCTAATTGCTTTGTAATATCTCGTGAGATGGCCAAAGAAGGACCTTTAAACAGGGTGGGATTGAGGAAAAACATTTATTAGTGTATCAACCTCGGAGAGCACATACAGTGTCTAAACCTCATACAACACTGTTAAGAGCTTTTGGCAGTGCTAGTAATGTCAGCGTTTTGGAATCAGTCACTTTCACAGTCATTAAGACTGTCTTCAACAGGATTTGACAACATTCAACTGTCTTCAACAGGATTTGATTGCAGAACAGGCTCCTCTCCTTCAGAGTTAGATTCTGGTTCAGGTAACCGTACCTGTTCTGGAGCCCCCCCCCCCCAAAAAAAAAACGAAAGAAAGAAAAGAAATGAAAGTCCTGGACATGGTCCTAAGGATTATATATCAATTTCTATCTCCACCCTCCCATCATCTCTCCCTTAGGTAATGCAATACGATTGCCCCTGATTTAAACAGGAGAGTAGAATTTTTAATGTAACGTCTAATTAAAATCCGTAATTATCAAAGCGGGAAATTGGGAGGAATTGTCCTTGAGGAGGAAGAATACTCCGTGGGGGTATTTTCCGGGGGGAGGGTAAACGCCAGCTCCCCGGGAAAAGACGGCATGAATTCAAGATTTCTCGGAGATGTGGAATTTAAAATAAAATGAGGATATTGAATCTTCTTTAGCCCTCCACATTGTTGAAAATCCAGACCATTTAATTCTTTCGAATGAGGCAACTGTAACATTTAGAGGGAATCGCTTCCTGCATTTTTTTAGGAAGGCAATTGAAACTAAAAAAAAAAATCAATAAATAGAGACCTTGCATTAAGTAGAGATGCTAGAAATATTCCTATAACTCCAATTTACCATAACTTAAAATTAAAGAATTCAAATAAAATTTTTCTTCAGCTTAAATTGAGATCATCATACCACACTTTTAATGAAAATTAGGGCAGTAGACAAGCTAAGTCACTCACTAAGCAGAGAATTCTTGCCCAATCTAATTGGTCAATAGTCTGTCATTAATTCTGGCTTGGATTTTGGTTTGTTTAATTCAAACTTGCTTTTGCTTAGTTTGAGCTAAATCACAAGGTTAGTTTACTACCTTATTTTTATGAGCATTGAAGACGACTTGGCGGAAGTCCCTGAAGAAGTATCTGCCTCTATCATTTTCGCTTAATTTTTTTCCGCTGGCTGAAATTACCCTCGTTTTTCTCGGCTATTTAATTTTTTTTTTTGCTGTATGTCAATCCTGCTTGTAGCCCTTTCTGTCTTGAACAGTTCACAGAACTAATGTAATTTTATTTCAACTAATGTTTCACCATTTTAAAATTATAATTACCCGTACTATAATGCACTTTATCATTCTGATAACAAGGGACCTAAATCAGACAGACGACCTTTTAAACCGTGGAACACAGCTATACACAAAACAAAGTCATATCCAACTCTTTCTGCAAGTCTCTTTGCGCTTTTGGGGTCTGAAAATTGCAAGGCCTCGTAAAATATGTAAAATACCGGTAAAATACCTAAATTACGTAAAATTGGTAAAATACCAATTTTACGAGGATCCGAAAAATTACGGCAAAATACGTAAAATACCCCATTTTACCGTGACCAATTTTACCAGTTATAACACTATTCTTGATCGAACTGAAAATAAAAAACGAAAACCGGTGACCATATCTTGTCGAATAGGGCTCATCAGAGGTATACCGATGAGATATATACATCAGTAGGGATATACTACGCTTACTAAAGCTATAATAAGTGAAAGATTGAGATGGCTAGAACACGCTCTGCTGATGAAGGATGACAGATTGTCCTAGGGCCAAACGAAAAGCAGGTCGTCCTCGAATGGGACGGGAGGATGTCGTGAGGAAAGATTTAAGGAAGTGGGAACTTCTTGGGAGGGTGTAAAGAGGGAGGATTTGAATAAATATGGAAGGAGGAAGATCGTGCGTAGCTGTGTTGGCGTCAAGCGGCTAGGGGCTGCAGTTAGTTGTTAGCTGTAGTAATTGAGATATACTATCAGCCTTCATGGTTAATCGTTGCTTAAGTAAATTTACATAAATTTAAGCTTTATTCATATAAAATAAATGTAAGCATAATGTTTGTTATCGCCAGTCTGGTATCAAAAAGGACGTATCTCCATAATTATAAAATTTCAGAAGAGCAGAAAAAAAATTGACAACTTTTTATTTCCCTCCGGTAACCGTAAAACATAAACGGATCGAAATGTAAGACCAATGCATATCAATCCGTTTTTGTATTAAGGTTATCGGACGGGAAACAGAAAAGATGTGAGGCTTTTTTTCTGCTCCTGAAAATTTACAATTATGGAGATATGCCCTTTTGATACCCGTCTGACATTATGTAGAATAAGAACACTTACTGCAACAGTAAGAACACTTGTTACAAAAATCACAAAACAAGAAACAGGAAATGAGGCAAAAAACAGAAAATTAAGTAAATGGGGAAAAAAACAAGCAAATTGACAAACATATTTGACACTACAGTAAACCGATTTATATAAAATAGTGTGCATACCAGCCTACGCCTAACTAAACGTATGTTTGGTAATTTTACCATTTCCTGGTAATTCTGGATTCACAAGCATGTTAGGTGGTTCTTTTCCGCTCTTCAGCAACCCTATAAACAAATGAGTGCTGACCAATTTTGTTTTGGTTTAAGAGAATAATTCTCACAAACATTTTTTTTTTTTATTTAATAGGATAAATTGTTTTTTATTTTAAATTAATCTATAATTTAAAATAATATTTAAAAACAAAAACAACTTCAATGTGTCTAAAACTAGGTTATTATTATCTTCAAGATGTAATTTCCATGGAGATGGGGCTGTAAACTCTGCTTTACTAGTTTCTATGCTTTTGAATGCCTGGACCATGCCAAAAAGACGCGCAGTTAAATGTGTTATAGAGATTGTTGCGTGTTAATGATTTTTTTCATGCTATGCCTTCTTAATTTGACCAGCCCTGCTAATCCAAACTAACGTTATAGCCTAGTATTATTACCTTGATTTTTCATGAAGTACTACATAGCAGTTTAGTTTTTGGGAGTAAAATCCTTTGTAGTTCTTATTCTTGTTATTTTACTTGTGGCCGGAATCTTGTTTCTATATCTTTTGGCTTGAAACCTCTAAAATTTAACTATCCTTATGATTCCATGACATAGTAGTTTTATTCTCCTGGGATAACATTCCCTCTGGGAATATTGGTTAAAATTAAATTTCGGCAAGAAAGAAAAGCACCGACACGTTCTAAGTCTCAACATCATTAAAATTAGTAAATGCCTACCAAAAGTTTAAATTTCAGAGAGAAAATATGCGCCAATTAATTCGGCTACAGTGATTAATGAGGGACTACGAAAAATTATTTATGTAAAGCATATTGTATTATTAATATGTTTCCTTTTTATCAGATTAAAATGATGCTTTGTATATCAAAATCGCCTTTGCTGATTGATGAATTCAACTACGTTTAAAGCAAACAAGAACCATTTCTAATACGAATTACCAAAGGAAAAGAGGAAAGAGAAAAGATCAGCATCTATTCAGAAAACTTTCTTAATAGGTGTGCATATTATTTCAGCAAAGATCAGCATTGTAGACTATTCAACAAATTGCTCCTGATGAATCATTGCTCCTGCTGTTGGTCCAGCGTTGACAGAGATGGGACTCTTCGCCTCAAGTCCGAATGGTCTCTTGCAAGCGTGACTGCTTCTAAGAGATCAGTACTGATCATGGAGAAGTACTGGGTGAGACTGTCTCTAAATATTTGCCGAGGCCGTCCGCACGGGTGCTTCCAGCCACGTGCAGGGGAGTTCAAATAGAATAGTATGTTGATGGGAGTTTCTGCTGGTATGCGGACTAGATGACAAAACCTCTGTATGATTCGCGTGGCAAGCTACCGAGAGTGGGGAGGGGGGTCAGTTGGGTGCTCGAGAGAAAGTCGTACCACCTGATCTTTTTGATTTGCCTCAAGAACTATGTTTAGGCCACATCTATGGCATCAAGTACAGAAGCAGCAGCTGGCCAGGCCTCGCCACTGTAAAGAAGAAAACTGTCTCTTATTAAAGAAAGACCCAAGAATGGAAGACGGTATCAACGACTAAAACACAACTTTGGCAGTCCAGAGACAGAGCTCTTTAACTGTATGGATACGTATTATCCTGCTTATAGATATTTATTACCATAGAGAAATAACAAAAATGGAACAAGGGTGCATTTCATATCTTGAAAGATTTGCCATCCAATATCTTATGGGAAAAGAAGCTACTAATACTAGGTTCCGGTATTATTTTTTTTTACAGGAAGTCTTACAATACCAAATTAATGTAGGACGACAAGCGTATTAAACATTCCAAAATCCCTGGAATAAAACTGACTGCTTTTTTTCCACAAAATTTATTAGTTCCATTACCTGCAAGAGATGTCGAAGTCTCTATTTTCATTTAAGCATTACCACATACAATAATAAAGAGCATAGATAAAGAGTTACTAAATTGGAGAGTAAAAAGGTTAGCTTGGGGGGATAAAAAGGGGGAAACCCTGAAAATTTTGACTGAGCCCTCGTAGAACCCATTTATGACTACACGCACCGTAATATTTTATTTGACCAAGCTAGTTTGATTGCGCGTAACAAAGGTGGCTAGGTAAATAAAAGTTGCCGTCCCGACTTTCTCTTTATCTGTGCTCGTTACCTTATTTATGGATACTTAATTACCAGTATACATTAAAAGAACTAATGTCAAAATAAGTATCGTCTCGAAAAAGACATTGCAGATTTGATAACTGTATTCTATAATCTTATAAGGAAGTATTCAGACACAGGCTTGTACATTATAATTTATTTAGATATAAGAAAAATTAAAAAAAAAATCACTGAATTATATACAGAATTAAAGGAAATTTAAAAAATCCTGTTTTTTTGGAGGTGGGAGCAAGGGACACGGGCCTGAGCCATAGACAAGCTCTTTTATAGCTCAATCTTAAGCATTAAAGAGTGGAAAAGCAAGTCTTAATATATGATTTTTTCACTTTTACGGGAGGAAGGCCTCCATCCTTGGTATGGTCTCAAAACCTTAGTATCAACGTAAATAGTTATGTAGGCTCGAACAACAACACTTGCTGAATGCCATAATACCTGGGAAAGGTACGGATGGCGCTCTATTTTCGATACAAGTGTATTTTTAACTACTTTCCGTGCTAAATTCTTTTTTTAGTTTTGTTGCTCGTGAAATCTTTTAGGTATGTAGTTAGGGTTGCAGTTTATAATAATATGTGTGAAAGTAATGTTCATCAACAATTTATGGGCAATAATAAATGGACATCAACAATTTCTCCTTCTTTTTCTCTGTTAAGACAGGTAACTAAAAGTTAATATTAAATTAAATTTTTTCATGATCCCGATTCGAATTAGGCAAGTTAAAACTTGACCCTTAGAATTCCCAGTGTAATCTTACTCGTATTATATAACCTCTTGGCTTCGCAGAACGTGCCTGGTTGCCATACCATACATGTTTATGAAGTGACTACTGGCCCAAAGGAGACATAATTAGAACTAGAATTTTCCTTTCATCTAGTTTAAAAAAAGATTAGGTTAAAAGCGGATGAACACATATAAGCTTAAAGCTGATGCTTCTGACAGCCAAAACATCAGTGACAATTCATGCTATGAAGGAATGCATGGCAATATTGACCATCAAAGGCTAATTCTAGAAGCCTTCAGGTAGCATACCAAAAATTGCACATCATCTTGGAAAATTTGAGACCAAGTACAAGAACTGCATTCCATCTTCACTTAGCTATGAGTACTTTATAATCACAGTATAAATATTATAACAGTACCGAAAATTTGGTTCAGAAACGGGACACTTCATAGCGTACTGACCGGGAAGTTACCACTACGTCAGAGCAATAGCGTCAGCTGCTACTTTGCATTCAATCAGATCGTAGCGTATGTATGATTTGTCCTTGCGCGTACGCGAAGGCACAGTCATGAAGAGAGGTGTCGACTAATGTGTGCCAAAAATCTTTAATTGAGAGTATAGGGCTTTTCGCTACTGTTATAATATTTATACTGTGCTTTGTGGCTATTACTGGCTATAGATCTTTTTTGTACTTTGACACCCCCGCCTACTTCCGAATATAAAACGTCGGCACGGCATTGCACCAGGATTCAACACGCTGAGCAGAACTTCTGATCAACGCTTGACGAGTATATCAGCAGATATCTACTAAAGCATGCGGAGACTGTTCAGATACCAAAGTGCCTAATTGGGATATAAAAAATCGGTAACGGTCAATGAGTGAATTTTCATGCTAAACATAAATGAAAAGAAAAACCAAGGCAAGACGAAAATGCATCGTTCAGTTGTTTACGCACAACTATTTTCAGCAAATTTTTTTTCTAAGGATTTTGTTGGAATAATGGATCATTAGAGTAGATTCAACTCCTTTGTTGTAAATTAATGGATTAATGAAATGCTGCACTTTTGATTAATTATGAAACAAAAAGAAGCGCTTAAAAAAGTGCGAGACCCTAAATTTATATGTTCATTCATTGTTGAAATTATAGGTAGCATGGATTACTCAGTGGCACTTTGGGACTTCGGCAAAATAACCGAGGATTTAACAGAAGATGCAATGACCCAGTATGCCACAGATGTTAAGAAGAATGTGGATGGGTTTTTGCTTGGGAGGTACCCTACGAAAAAGACAGCAGTTTTGGCTCTGCACTTTTCGAGAAGAAATTTGCTTATTGGTGCAGGCATGTTTGAGGGATAATTTTTTGTAGATATTGATTTCTTTTATTCTTTTTTATCGGTTTCATTTAATTAAATTAGTGAAGTTTAATTTTCTTTGAAAACCAAACTAAGGTTGCATAGATAAGTGAAATAACCCAAGTGCTGTTGTTAGCCCACTGCACTGCCAGGTGATGTTGTTAGCCCACTGCATTGACAATTTGTCATCTATTAAATCGTTGCGATTCGCTGTCTCGGTGGGAGTTAATCGATCTTAAAAATTGTCTTTATAAAAATTATTAGGATACATGAATATGTAAAAATTTTTTAGAACTTTTATATATAAAAACTTGTTATAAATTGTCTGACCTATTTTCCCCCTACCCACAGAAAGAAACTTCCATCTTTTGTCTTTCTGTATATGGGCTCAGGACATAAGCACAAGGGTAATAATTTCTAAAGGAGATTAAGGTTAAATGCCATTTCTACGCTAGAAGCTAATTACTCACAGCACATCCTTCGCTCAGGGTATGTATTGGACTGTTTTAGAGGGTTTCAGGGCAGGGTGTACTGCACTCAAGAGGTTAAGCAAATGTACAATTTCTAAAACATTTGATGAAAATACATTTTTCGATTTTGCCCTGGTTCTATAGCAGGTCTCTTAAATACAATCATCCCATACTTTTCTGATTAACTATATATTTTAAGAAATGAAACTAACTAGTTGGCTAACGAGGAACTTGCGTTAGTGATAAGTTCTGATCATATAAAATAGATTTTGACTAGATCTAACAGGTGAAGAACATTGAACATTGGAACGGCTCAAATATGAAACAGGTTCCTGGGACATCTTAAAAGTGGTGATATACTATGGTGTTTCCGGTTTCCGGTGTCTACTGTCGAAAATAGATAGCAAGCTTTGACTCTTTACTACCCAAGAAGAAATTTACTTATTAGTGCCGGACAAATTGAGAGACGATTGTTTCGTCAACGATGGTTTTCATTCACTTTCCTATTGTGTTGCTCTAATTAAATCAAACAATTTTTCATTTTTTTCAATATAGTCTTTATTTCCTTTTTCTTTATTTTGGTTTAGCTATGGAAATTTGCAAGCTTTTTGGTATCCTATCTGTCTGCAGTGTTACTAAATACCTGCTATAAGAGAGCGTGGCCGAAAAGCGGAAATATGCCGAAGGTCTTATTCTCCTAAATAATTCATTTAAAAAATGGGCTGACTTCAAGATTCGAATGTGCAAAGGAACCCAAATAGTGCAAATGGGCCTTATCTGGCTACAATATATGTATCTATGCCTTATTCATTGGCGTCAATTGGGGAAGGGGGATGGGGGTCATGTGCCCCCTGGAATTTTTATCCGCTCCTCCCTTAGATTGGGGGGGGGGGTAGGGGGGTATTTTCATTGAAAATGCCTTCTTTTAATATTTTTTTTTGAATCAGTTGAAAAATAACCACAAATCCCCCCCACTCCAGATTCTGAAAAATGTATTTTGCTTGCCGCCTTCCCTCCTAAATTTTCGTGAATTGAAGCCACTGACTTTGTTTGATATATGCCTCCGTTTTGTTTCTTCTTTTTCTAGTCTTGTTTGAATTTCATCAACAAAAACAGAAATGTAGGCAATAAATTTGTAGAGAAGCCATGATTTTTAGATAAGAGGAAATGTAAATTATAAACATATCGGGCTGATGTATCAGCCGACAGTGCTGCAAAGAAAATAGAAATAGAAAAGAGATGGGCTGATGTTGATTTTTAATTAAATTTTTGCTAGTTAGTGTTAAAGAGAGTTGAATGTTTTTTTTTCTTAGAGACCAACTTAATTTTTATTGATTTTCTTTTCTAGATTCTTGATTTAAACATAAACACATGAGCAAAAAATAGAAGTCTGCCGCCATAGGCTTATAACGTTGGTGATCACACAAAATAGCAATTACTCAAAAAACACTATTATTTATCGTACACTAATATATTTGTCATGCATTTATTTGTTATACAAAAGCATGACAAATAAATTTGGGAATATATTTGTGAATAATCAAATAACTCAATGAAATGGACACTAATAATAAAAAAAAGAAATCATAACTGCCTCTTGACAACCAATTGCAATTTTTATAAGAAGCTGGTTGTTAACACTCGATTTAAATATAGTTAATAAAATATATAACATTATAATCGTAGAAGATGAATCCTAAGAAAGAGATAGTCATCACAAAATGAGATTAATTTTTAATGTCATGCGTAAAGTTATAATAAAATAATAAAAAAATTATGTTGCTATTAAATTATATTCAGGAGTTTAATCCCAGTCCTACGATCTGCGTATAAACTCTTTGATAGAATATATATTTTGTTTTGATGGTATTCTATTGTTTTGTCAATCAAGTCTTGTTATTTATTTAGTTGTCGTACGCTATATTATTTTCCATGCATTAGAATGTTTCTTATACACTAGATCGAAGAATAATAATAAACAAGAAAAATTAATCAGAGCTGACTCTTAGCAACCAATTGCGCTATTTGTAAGAAGCTGGTTGCCAATACTCGATTTAAATATATTTAACAGAAAATATAAAATTATAATACTAGAAGAAAAATCCAAAAGGAAAATTGATATTAATTGTTGATGTCATGAATGAAGTTTAAAAAAAAGGAAAAAAAAGACCGTTATTGAATCCAATTCCGGAGTTCAATTCCGGTTGTATAATCTACGTATATGCTCTCTGTTGGGATATGTATTTTGTTTTAATGATGTTGTAATGATCTGTCAACCAATGCTTTTAAATGAGGGTGTCAAGGCATCAATGAGAAATAGCAAGAATCCAACTTTATGTCCATAGAACTATCAAAAGAAAGCAAGACCGTAATCAATAAGTGCAAGAATTGGGGAGGAAAAAAGATCAAATAATTTATATAAGAGAACGCTTCAGTTAATGGAAATACAACTAATATATAAATAAAAAATAAAACAAAATGAAAGCATGAAATGACAACTTGTTTTTAAACAGAGTTCGTTAATTTGGTATTCCCAGCTTATGTCCAAAATTTGGTAATGGGGACAGACGGTCGATCATTTAGAATAATTCGGAGGTATCCTCTTTCTTTCTTTCTTTTTGTAAGAGGCTCTGGCCTCCGTTTTTGCATTATATTATTATTATTATTTATAAATGTGTTACTTTCAGTGACATCTAGCCAATCACTAATCTGAAAAAAAAAATCGCTTGATGTTATACAACTGGCATCTGAACCATGTATTTCTCCGGAGTAATCTTACAGTTAGAGTCAATAAGTTCGTAGGTGCTCCCTAGAGTGCTTTTTTTATGGCCTCAAGGTAAGCGAGTGTTCCTCATTATAGAAATTACATACAATTAGCAGATTCCGTTAAAAGGTGATGAATCGAATGCATAGTTAGAGTCAAATGCATACAGTTAGAGTCAATAAGTTCGTAGGTGCTCCCTAGAGTGCTTTTTTTATGGCCTCAAGGTAAGCGAGTGTTCCTCATTATAGAAATTACATACAATTAGCAGAGTCCGTTAAAAGGTGATGAATCGAATGCATAGTTAGAGTCAAATGCATACAGTTAGAGTCAATAAGTTCGTAGGTGCTCCCTAGAGTGCATTTTTTATGGCCTCAAGGTAAGCGAGTGTTCCTCATTATAGAAATTACATACAATTAGCAGATTCCGTTAAAAGGTGATGAATCGAATGCATAGTTAGAGTCAAATGCATACAGTTAGAGTCAATAAGTTCGTAGGTGCTCCCTAGAGTGCTTTTTTTATGGCCTCAAGGTAAGCGAGTGTTCCTCATTATAGAAATTACATACAATTAGCAGATTCCGTTAAAAGGTGATGAATCGAATGCATAGTTAGAGTCAAATGCATACAGTTAGAGTCAATAAGTTGGTAGGTGCTCCCTAGAGTGCATTTTTTATGGCCTCAAGGTAAGCGAGTGTTCCTCATTATAGAAATTACATACAATTAGCAGATTCCGTTAAAAGGTGATGAATCGAATGCATAGTTAGAGTCAAATGCATACAGTTAGAGTCAATAAGTTCGTAGGTGCTCCCTAGAGTGCATTTTTTATGGCCTCAAGGTAAGCGAGTGTTCCTCATTATAGAAATTACATACAATTAGCAGATTCCGTTAAAAGGTGATGAATCGAATGCATAGTTAGAGTCAAATGCATACAGTTAGAGTCAATAAGTTGGTAGGTGCTCACTAGAGTGCATTTTTTATGGCCTCAAGGTAAGCGAGTGTTCCTCATTATAGAAATTACATACAATTAGCAGATTCCGTTAAAAGGTGATGAATCGAATGCATAGTTAGAGTCAAATGCATACAGTTAGAGTCAATAAGTTCGTAGGTGCTCCCTAGAGTGCTTTTTTTATGGCCTCAAGGTAAGCGAGTGTTCCTCATTATAGAAATTACATACAATTAGCAGATTCCGTTAAAAGGTGATGAATCGAATGCATAGTTAGAGTCAAATGCATACAGTTAGAGTCAATAAGTTCGTAGGTGCTCCCTAGAGTGCATTTTTTATGGCCTCAAGGTAAGCGAGTGTTCCTCATTATAGAAATTACATACAATTAGCAGATTCCGTTAAAAGGTGATGAATCGAATGCATAGTTAGAGTCAAATTCATACAGTTAGAGTCAATAAGTTCGTAGGTGCTCCCTAGAGTGCATTTTTTATGGCCTCAAGGTAAGCTAGTGTTCCTCATTATAGAAATTACATACAATTAGCAGATTCCGTTAAAAGGTGATGAATCGAATGCATAGTTAGAGTCAAATGCATACAGTTAGAGTCAATAAGTTCGTAGGTGCTCCCTAGAGTGCTTTTTTTATGGCCTCAAGGTAAGCGAGTGTTCCTCATTATAGAAATTACATACAATTAGCAGATTCCGTTAAAAGGTGATGAATCGAATGCATAGTTTGATAAGCTTGTATCACGACTGAGGGATAAATCTAAAACTTTCAGGAAATTTTTGCTTTGTTTAATTTTAATTAGGGGGGGGGGGTAAACAGATCTCGAACTTTGTGTTTGGGGAAGGGGGAGGGGTGAATTATTTTTTGACCCAGTCCTCATAAAAGAGTACTTACTCTTTTTATTTTCGTTTTTTTTTACCTGGGAGGATTTTGACTAGTATTGATGATAAAAGTTCCATTCTTTTGTCAATGTGAGGAATGCTGATGAGAATAAGGTATTGAAACTTTTGTTGGCTTTTGTTTAAAGATTTAAATAAGAGAAATAAACACGAATGCTTTGACTGAATGATGTGACTTCGTTCTGGTCTAGAGTATACAACGTTGTATTGGATCATCTTTGAGCCTATGATACATTATTTTGCAATCTTCGCAGTTCTCCCCTTCCTCTCGTGAAGTAAATATGATTCTTCAAATGTGACCAGTTGATAGGCATTGTAGGAAACTTTCTCATTTTCCAACTTGCTGTAAAAAAAATGTGTGAAATGCCACTCTTCTATTCATGGTGCGATATTTTTTTGGCAAATATAGCACATTGGCTCATTGGTAGTTTTCAGTGACTGTGGTTGATAGCTATACAGCAATCCTCATTGGCAAAAGTGGCAAATTGGCTCATTGGTAATTTCAAATGAGTAATGCTCAGTGGTTGATTGCTGCAAGGCAATGCTCATTGTCATATGTGGTAAATTGGTTCGTTGGTAATTTTCAATAAGTGCTTTTGTAATTTTCAATGAGTCACTGGGTAATTTTCCATCCAGAAATGCTCATCCGTATATTTGGTAAATTGGTTTATCGGCAATTTTCAATGAGTATGGTTGATTGCCATACAGCGATACACATTTGAAAATGTGGCAAATTGGCTCATTGGTACTTTTTCTCCCAGTTTGGTTGATTGCTATACACCATTGCTCATTGGCAAATATGGAAAATTGGTCCATTGGCACTTTTCAATGAGTGTGGCAGGGGCGGATCCAGGATTTTTCTTAGCGGGGGGGTGCATAATAGGGTGGTCCGATAAACTTGCGAACTAAGAAATATCAGCAATTTAAAGGGAGCCTCGACAATTATACGTCGTAGGTAGGTAGTGGAAATGGTCGTAAATGTAATCTAAAATCTGGTGAGGATTAAAGTTCTAATAAATCTCTTGAAATTAAAACGATGTAAAAATATTGATACAAAAAATAGTAAGTTATAAAAGCCACCCCGCCATAAAAAATAAAAAGCTGTTCGTCATCTACAAAAAATGTGATATTTAATATTTTCTGGATAATTTTTAGCCTTTGCACTTCTGATGATAACGATTGATTTATGCTTTGTATTGTCAAATAACAATTGGTCTTGAACCATCTTTTGGAGTCATGCATTCTTTGTGATCATTTGTATAGGTTAAACCATTTAGTATGTCGCCTAACTGTATGGCATCGCTTAATAATTATGACGGTAATTAAGAGTAGGAAATGAGGATTAAGATATAATCATATATGCGTAAAAGATTAACATTAAATACTAGTTCGTTTAGGGGTGTAAAAAAAACATTGAACAAAGAGATATAAATACATAGAAAACATTTAAAACGAAGGTTTTAAGCATAGGCAATAAAACTTTGAAAATAGTGTTTTAATAAACAGTGCCATCTTTGATTAAATCTCGAAAATTTACTAATCAAAATGTCGCTTTTCATAAAGATATAGCATATCTTTCCACTTTTTAAAGTTCGATATATTTTGCTTAAATTACATTCATACTTTTATAAAAAAAAGGCCTATTTTTCTCTTTCTACTCCCGCCGTATCTATTAATTACGCGGTCGATGTCTACCTCAATATTTCGGTGAACGTTTATAATTTCTAGTCTTGTCAGCCTAGACTCTACAGTCCTGTTGGTTTAAAGCTCTTCGTTAGTATTTCCTCATCTATTCATCTTAATATATTCGAACAAAGACCATCGTCAGAAAAATATGAACTCTAATAAAGATGCATGTAGGTATGAGCTTCAAACTAAGTATATTAGTCGAAATACTCCTTAAAAAATATATAATTATGTGTTTGTTATTTTTTGTATTTGATAGGTACAGATTGGTGATTTAAAGTCTCAGGGTTTCAAGCAGTGATAGATTTTTAATTAATTGTTTTAATTTTGAAATTTTTGTATATTCAATTTAAATGTTTAAATCTTGATATGTTTGTTGAGCACAAAAATAGAAATTTGATATTTGGTTCAAATTTAGCATTAAGTTATAAAACTGTCCTGAAAAACTTGGATTTATAGACAACTAATCGTGGAAATATGATAGGATGGCATGTACCAAAATAAGTATAAAAATCCTCAGCTGTATATATAGCAGTATATACAATCTTATGGACAAATATATGCAGGAATATATGGACAATATATACATAAAAATAACTATATTTTGTGACTGGTTGGTATTGAGAAGGTGAGAAATTCTGAAGTAACATTGCAGTGGCATTCCGTTTCCGTGGTGAACTCAAGTGGTGAATTTCCTCTTTTTTTCAACATTTCATTAATAAATGTTTGGAAAAAAAATCGATGCGATTCCACTGATTTAAACTGGAAATTCAAAGATCCATCTATACCGGGTAGATAAAAAAATAAACACCTAATTATTTGCCTTCTTTTATAAACAACGTTTTGAAAATCTGTTTTTCTTAAGCGATTTCTCCGACTTTTAAAAGAGTATTCCGAATCATATACTTAGTTTGAAGGGCATACTTATGCGAACCTTTATTAAAGTTCATATATTTCTAAAGAGTTTGGCCTTTATTTTAATATTTTAGGATGAACAGAGGCGGTGATATGTCATATAACGTTGAGCTTTAATTCGATGAATATAGGCAGTAAAGTGGCCAATATTTGCTAATCCAAAAACGAAATGTAAATTAATACTATCTTTGTAATTCTCATGCATTTACTCTCTATTATACAAATCCTTGAAAAACAACAATGTTGTAGAAAACACCCCGCTTTGCAAAAAAAGCAAATCCAAATTCCATGACAGCCAAAAAAAAAAAAAATAGATATCAATTTCTTAGCCTCTGTGCCATAGCCAGACTCGAAAACAAATCTTTGACAGTAAAATGAAGTTTGAATATTGTGTTTTAGAGCCCTGTTGTGACAGCACAATCTTGAAATATTATTTCTACAGCCTAAAGAAGTTGTGATTTTAAGTTTTCCCTTCTTTTTAATACCAAAACGAAGATTTTCACCTCCCAGTTGGCTTTTCTGGTAATACGAACATATTCTCGTGATAAATCTAAATTTAATGAAATACTTTTAGGTGGTATGCGTCATCAGTAAAATATAACAGAGACCAAACAAAGTAACTGAAATTTTATTTTGAACTTGTTTGAAAACAGAAACAGTCTCAGCAATTGAAAACATATTTATAGCTCAAATATTAAAACCAATTACAAAAAATAACTTTAAAGGGTTACAGTCTCCAAACTCCAACCGGAGCAAGCAGTCCCAACCCCAACCACAAGTCCACCACTACGTTAGGGGGGTGCCCCCCCCAACTGGGTCCACCACTGGAGTGTGGTTGACTGATTTACAGCAATGCTCACTGAAAAATTTGCTCATTGGCAATGTCCAATGAGTGTGGTTTTGGCTCAATTTCCAAATATGGGAAATTCGCTCATTGGTATTTTTCAATTTGTGGGGTTGATTGTCATACAGCGATTTTCATTGGAAAATATGGCAAATCGGTTTATTGGCTCATTGACCATTTTCAATGTGTGCGGTTGGTTGCTATGCACCAATGCCCATTGGCAAATGCGGCAAATTGGTTCACTGGCAATTTCCAAGGAAAGTGTGGGAAATGTCGCAAATTAGGTCATTGGTAATTTTCAAAGAGTGTGATTCAAAGAGAGAACCGCTTTACAAATTGTGTTTGGCAATTATCACAGAAGTATGAACATTTCAGGTTTGCTTTATTGATTGCATGATTGGTATCGGTAATATGTTGAAATTTTAGCGTAAAGAGTGGGGTAAGTTTAGTGGGGCAGCAGCCCCCTCTCCAATATTCTATAAATTTTTTTCTGTCGTACCACAGAAGACCTATGCGTTCCTTGGTAATACGTAGCCCAGGTTCAATCCCACTGCCTCAAGGTTGACTGACATGCTTGCCACCTGTCCCTGTGAAAGAGACTCGGCAATTGAAATATCAATTCGACGACCAATGCGTCATCAATGGCTCTGAAGGATCTATGATTTTTTATATTTTGTTTATTTTAATTTTTTAAAGTCACTCTTTACTTTTATTTGAAAAAAGACTTCTGTTTTTATTTGATTTGTACACAGCAGGAATTGGGTGGTTTTTCAGAGGTGGTCCGTCCTCCTGGTTATCTTTGAATAAATTCCTCAGGATCGCTTGCAACGTATGCGGCAAGTACCTTTGGCCAAATAAACAGTTGGATGGATTTCCTGGAACGTTGGCCGCGTTCGAGCCTGGCCAACCTTCAGCAATAAAGTTTATTGATCCGTTTGAAATTTTGCAGGTAGGTACTTAGACCCAAAGAGCCTCTTTAAGAAAATTTGGGCCTTAAACTCTAGTCCAGGAGCTTATCGTTTAATAATACAAAATTTGATAATATTAGGAATTACAAACTTACCAAATGTTGATACCTGCTAGCACCTCAACTATAAAAGCCAATGGTTTAAACTTATTTGGAGGAAGTCTTGATCACTATATCTATTTTCATACCTAATTTCAAATAGATTTACTTTCTTACCGAGTGTCACTTTCGTCTTGTAGGTAGGTGATGCTCAGAAGTGGTAGGTAACACGCATTTGAAAATCTGTTCTCATGGCCAAAAGTATTGGTCCCTTGCGTTTCAAGTCGAAATAGACACTCCGTTCAAATGTTTGAGAAAGGGCCATTTTCTTCAGAAGTCGTCATTTTATGACCCATTAACCGAAGGTACTTGCTTAAACGTTCCAATACGGTCTGTGAAAAAAATTCCTATCTTTTAGCTGAAAATTTGGTCGGGATAGTGATGCTGGATTGGCTGTGGGCTCAGTCTTTGCCTCTAATCATGTATGTTGAAAATCCATGCGTGATTCTGGTTCAAACAAGATGCCACATACCCAACTTTTTGTTAAGAAGTTGGAAACAGGAATGGTTTTGGAGGCTTCATGGGATCAAGTTCAAGTTCTTTAATATTCAATAATTAAAAAAAAAAATCAAATTAATCACCCACAGTGAAGTGAACTCGTGTGTGGGTAATGCATTCAACAATAAAAATAAGTAATACTATCTCCAATTATCGAAATAAAAAGATGCTTCAACTCTCCAAATGGGAAAAAAAATGCCCAATAAATTCGAAGCAATAACAATATAAAATGTAAATAAAATAAGGAAACTCCACCCCAGAATTCAAACTAAGTTAATTGCTATTGGTTGAATGATTCTTTAAACTAATTTTAATATTAACTAGGGATTTATTTAAATTAAAAAAAAACACAAAATTTATTCCAATAATATATAATGCTATGCCATCGTGGAAAACGGGATTTTTCAGATTTTATTAAAGGCTGACGAAGTCCAGAATTGCCACAGGTCAAATAAGCATGTAAAAGTTTTTGAGATAAAAATTTTGAGATAGCCATTTTGTAAAAAATAGTTCAAAGGTCAGATAAAAAAAAACTCTGGTGTCGACACAACCCCCCAGGGCCAGAAGGCGTTATAAGTTATGCCCTGGTGGCATAAATGGTTCTTATGGAAGGAATGCTCGTATAAACTTCAGAGAGGGCTCATTTGATTGGAAATTGAAAGTTCTAATTCACTTTCAAAGAGTCAAATGATATCGAGGACAACCAGCCCCCCCCCTCTCTGCCCCTTTTTTTAGACCCATCCGATAAGAACTTTGAGAGAGTTTTTTTTTTCAAAAATAGTTCAAAGGTCATATAATGAAAACTCTGGGGTCGACACAACCTCTCAGGGCCCAAGGGCAGGCGTTGTAAGTTATTCCCTGGGGAAATATATGGTTCTTATGGAAGGGATGCACGTAAAAACTTCAAAGAGGGTTCATTTGATTGAAAATTGGAAGTTCTAGTTCAGTTTTTGGGAGTCAAAAGAGATTGGAGGGCAACTAGCCTTCCCCCGTGCCCCTTTTTCCAAATGCAACCGATAACAATTTTGAGATAGCCTTTTGTTAAAAATAGTTCAAAAGTCAGATAACAAAACTTAGGTATTGACACAACCCCGCAGAGCCCGAGAGCAGGCGTTGTAAGTAATGCTCTGGAGTTATAAATGGTTCTTATGGAAGGGAAGGTCGTATAAACTTCGGAGAGGGCTCATTTGATTGGAAATTAAAAGTTCTAAGAGTCAAAAGAGATCTGAGGGCAACTAGCCCCCTCCCTCTCTCCACGCCCTATTTTCCTCAAACCCATCCGATAAGAACTTTGAGAGAGCCGTTTTTTCAAAATAGATCAAAGATCATATACCGAATTCCCGTGTTCAACGCAATCCTTCAGGGCCCGGGTTAGGCGTTGTAAGTTATGCCTAAGGGCATATAAAGCTGCTATGGAAGGAATGCTCGTATAATCTTCAGAGAGGGCTCATTTGATGTGAAATTGAAAGGTCCAGTTCAGTTTTTAAGAGTCAAAAGAGATCAGAGGGCGAATACCCCCCCCCCCACGCCTCTTTCCCCCAAACGCATCCGATAAAATTTTGAAACAGCAATTTTGTTAAAAATAGTTCCAAGGTCAGATAAAAAAAAATCCGGTGTCAACATAGCCCCCCAGGTCCCGGGGGCAGGCGTTGTAAGTTATGCCCTGGGGGCATATGTGGTTCTTATGGAAGGAATGCTCGTATAAACTTCAGAGAGGGCTCATTTGAATGGAAATTGAAAGTTATAGTTCAATTTTTAAGAGTCAAAAGAGATCGGAGGGTCCCTGGCCCCCAACGCCCTTTCCCAAACCCATCCGATGAAAATCTTGAGATTGCCATTTTTTTTTAAATTAATTTAAAAAACTTTTTCCACAAAATAAGTTTTTCAAAGAAAAGTAAAGAACTCCATTAAACAAAAAACGAGCAAAAATAAAATAATCTACCAAGCATGAAACTACCACAAATCAGGATCGATCGATAAATGAAACCCAAAACTTCCCCTTCCCAAGGCCAGAACAAAAGTTGCACTTTACTGAAAAAATACAAATGAATTTGCATTGTCAGTTTAATATACATATACTGATATTTAGTAATTAAAATGTTAAAATTATTTGATTTATTAAATTTATAAAAGTAAAAATATTTATATTTTTTTCCATTAAAGGGCAAATTATGTACAGGCCGTGTGAAGCTATAGGGGTTTTGAGCCCTACTCATGTTAATTTCTGCTAGTTTTGAGTTCTACTTCGTTATTTATTGCAATTTCTGTTCCTTTTGGGTTTCATTTATTTATCGATGCTGATTTGTGGTAGTTTCATGCTTGGTAGATTATTTGATTTTATTTTTGCTCGTTTTTTGTTTAATGGAGTTCTTTACTTTTCTTTGAAAAATTTATTTTGTGGAAAAAGTTTTTAAAACTAATTTCTGTTCGTTTTATATTGACATAGTTTTTTCAGAGAAAAAGAAAATAATGCTTTAAATCTTTTCGTTTTTTAGTCTTTATAGTTTGTCCTGCTATTTGTATGCTGGGAAAAAAATTTCAGCAATTTTTAACAAAATACAACCTTTTAAAAATCTGGACACAAATAATACTGTTTAATTTAGTTTCATACCTCCTCTAGATGACCTGAAAAGGAAAACTTGATACCATTCGCAAAAAAATCTGTTTACTTTCTTTGATAGCTTGGATACACTTGCGCTATTTTGATTTGGTTAAATTTTAAGAGTAGAAATGGGAGGGTTGGCGTGGGAGGGTGGGAGTGGAAGGGGGATTAGTTGCCCTCAAACTACTTTCGACTATTTAAAGGGCACCAATCCTTTCTATTTTCAATCAAATAGGCCATTTTTGAAGATCCCACGACACCTCTTTCGATACAAACTGCCCTGATCTAAACAGCAACAACAACCAAAAATAACGCAGTATACCCATTCCAATCTTTACTATTAAAATGTCTATCCTTCCAATCACTTTCGACTATTAAAAAGGGCACTAGGCCTTTCGATTTCTAATTGAATGAGCCCTTTTGGAAACGACAACGCTTTCTATAAACACTTTATATGCCTTCTGGGTATAAATTACATCCCTTACCCTAAGGTTTGTTAGGGTGGTTGTCATCCTCTAAGACCGAATTTCTAGAACTTTCAACTACGTTAAACAACATGGCTATCTCAAAATTTTAATTGGATGTGTTTGGGGAAATGGTGGGCATGAGAGGGGTGTTAGTTACCTTCCAATCACTTTTGACTATTAAAAGAGCACAAGCCACTCCAATTTCCAATTGAATGAGCTCTTTTCGAAGTTTCTACGACAACTTCTTCGATTCGAAGTGCCCTTCTCTACAGGAAAGAAATAGAAAATAATTCATAGTGCCAACATAGTTCTTATATACCCCCAGGGCATAAATTAAAACCCTTGCCCTGAGGGTTGTGGGGGAGTGTCCTCCTCTTTACTTAGTCCCCGTTTATTGTCTCGTTCTCGATGTGCCCGTTCTTTACTTAGGCAGCGCGATCGTGGTGCCTATTATTTATACAACGACTTGCTATATAAACCTTATATGCCCCGAAGCCATAACTTACAACCCTTGCATTGAGGGCTCTGAGAGTGTTATCAGCCTAAGAGAACTAATTTCCAGAAGGTTCAACTACGTTGAACAAAAAAGATATCTCAAAATTTCGATTGGATGTGTTTTGGAAAATGGTGGGCGTGAGAGGGGCGTTAGTCGCTATTTATTCACTTTCAACTATTAAAAAAGGCACGAGCCCTTTCAATTTCCAATTGAATGAGCCCTTTTGAAGTTTCTAAGAGAACGCTTTCCATAAAAACTTTATATGCCCCAGGGCATAACTTAAGACCCTTGCCCTGAGGGCTGTGGGGGGAGGGGTTGTCATCCTTAAAGACCTAATTTCCAAAACTTTCAACTACGTTGAATAAAATGGCTATCTAAAAATTTTGATTGGATGTGTTTGGGGAAAAGGTCGGCTTGAGAGGGGGGTTAGTTGCCCTCCAATAATCTTCGCATATTACACTGGTTAGTATTCCTTTCTATTCCCAATTGAACGGGTCGCTTTTCAATTTTTTACGACAAAGAGGTCTCAAATAACCTTAAGTGCCCCCAGGACATAACTTATATCCTGGTCGTAAGGGTTGTGGGGAGTTTCGCCACCGAACATATGTTTTATATCTGGAAATAAACTACGCTGAACAAAATGGCTATCTCAAAATTTTGATTGGATGTGTCTGGGGAAATGATGGGCGTGGGGGGGGGGGGTAGTTTTCCTCCAATCACTTTCGACTATTGAAAAGGATACTAGCCCTTTGAATTTTTGAATTAGCTTTGAATTAGCCCTTTGAAAAAGGGCACTAGCCCTTTGAATTTCCAATCGAATGAGTCTTTTTTGAAGTTTCTGCGACAACGCCTTCTGTAAAAGCCTATATGCCCCAAGGGCATAACTTAAAATCCTTGCCCTGAGGGTTGTTGGGGAGTGTCCTCCTTAAAAACATATTTTCTATCTGGAAATCAACTACGCTGAACCAAATGGCTATCTTAAAATTTTGATTGGATGTGTTTGGGGAAATGATGGGCATGGGGGGGGGGGTTAGTTGCCCTCCAATCACTTTCGACTATTGAAAAGGATACTAGCCCTTCGAATTTCCGATCGAATGAGCCTGTTTTGAAGTTTCGACGACAACGCCTTCTATAAAAACCTTATATAACCCCAGGGCATAACTTACAACCCTTGCCCTGAGGGTTGTGGTGGAGTGTCCTCCTCAAAATATATTTTCTATCTGGAAATCAACTACGCTGAACAAAATGGCTATCTCAAAATTTTGATTGGATGTGTTTGGGCGAATGAGAGCGGGGGGGGGAGCTAGTTGCCCTCCAATCACTTTCCATTATTAAAAAGGGCACTAGAACTCTCAGTTTCCAATCGAATGAGCCCCTTTTGAAGTTTCTACGACGACCCCTTCCATATAAATTGCCCGGTTCTAAAGGAAAAAATAAATAAATAGTACACTGTGCCAACATCGTTCTTATATGCCCTCAGGGCATAACTTAAAACCCTTGCCTCGAGGGTTGTGGGGGAGTGTCCTCAAAAACATATTTTCTATCATGGAATCAACTACGCTGAACGAAATGACTATCTCAAAATTTTGACTGGATGTGTTTGGGGAAATGATTGTGGTTGTGGGGGGGGGGGGGTGCTAGTGGCCCTCCAATCACTTTCGACTATTAAAAAGGGCACTAGACCTTTAAATTTCCAATCGAATGAGCCTTTTTTTGAAGTTTCTACGATAGCGCCTTCTATAAAAACCTTATATGCCCCCAGGGCATAACTTAAAACCCTTGCCCTGAGGGTTGTGGGGGAGTGTCCTCCTCAAAAACATATTTTCTATCTGGAAATCAACTACGCTGAACAAAACAGCTATCTCAAAATTTTGATTGAATATGTTTAGGGGAATGATGGGCGTGGGAGGGGGGGGGGGGCTAATTGCCCACAAAACACTATCAAATTTTAAAAAGAGGACTAAATCTTTCAGTTTCCAATCAAGTGAGCACTTTCTGTAGTTTTTATGACGACCCCTTCCATATGAAGTGCTTAACACTAAAGGAAAAAAATGATACATAGTACATTGTGCCAACATCGTTCTTATATGCCCTCAGGGCATAACTTAAAACCCTTGCCCCGTGGGTTGTAGGGGAGTGTCCTCCTCAAAAACATATTTTATATCTGGAAATCAACTACGCTGAAAAAAATGACTATCTCAAAATTTTGATTGGATGTGTTTCTGAGAATGATGGGTGTGGGGGGGGGGGGCTAGTTGCCCTCCAATTACTTTCGAGTTTTAAAAAGGGCACTAGCCAATTCAATTTTCAATCGAATGAGCCCTTTTCGAAGTTTCTACGACAACTCCTTGGATACGAAGTGCCCGACTGAAGAAGAAGAAAAAAAAACACATTGTGCCCACATCGTTCTTTTACTTAGGCAGCGCTAGCGCGTTGCCTATGATAGTTCAAAGGTCAGATAACAAAAATTACCGACAACGACACCGGACCGGGTTTTGTCCGGTGTCGAGACAACCCCCCAGTAGTTTCACGCTTGGTAGATTATTTGATTTTTTATTTGCTCATTTTTGGTTTAATGGAGTTCTTAACTTTTCTTTGAAAATCTTATTTTGTGGAAAAAGTTTTTTTGATTAATTTCTGTTCGTTTTATATTGAAATAGTCTTTTCAGGGTGAAAGAAAATAATTCTTTAAATATTTTTTCTTTCTTGTAAGACTTTATAGTTTGGCCTACTATTTGTATGCTGGAGAAAAATTTTCAGTAATTTTGAAAAACATACACCCTTTTAAAAATCTGGACGCAAATAGTAGTGTTTAATTTAGTTTCAAACCTCCTTTAGTTGACCTGAAATAGAAAATTTGACACTATTTGCCAAAAAAAATCTGTTTACTTTCTTTGATAGCTTGGATACACTTGCGCTATTTTGATTTGGTTAAATTTTACGAGTAGAAGTAGCCCCGAAATTTTGAACATAATACCCTAAATAGTTCTTGGGATACTGCTGAGATGCCTTAAAGGGAATTAGCATTATCACAGTGCATTTTGATTTAATCTTAAGGCAACATTTAGTTTTTAGACATAATGAGCAAATGGGAGGGTGGGCTTGGGAGGGGGACCAATTGCCCTCCAATCACTTTTGACTATTAAAAAGGCTTTAGTCCCTTCTATTTTCCATCGAATGAGCCCTTTTCGAAGTTTCTAAGACAACTCCTTCGATACGAAGTGCCCTGGTCTAAACAAAAAAAGAGAAAATAATATATTGTATCCACATCAATCTTGACTATAAAAATGTCAAGCCTTCTAATCACTTTCGACTATTAAAAAGGGTACTAGCCCTTTCAATTTCCAATCAAATGAGCCATTTTTGGGTTTCTACGACAACGCTTTCTATAAGCACCTTATATGCCCCCAGGGCATAAATTACAACCCTTGCCATGCGGGCTGTGAGGGGGTTATAATACTATTAAAAAAGGCACTAGCCCTTTCAATTTCCAATCGAATCAGCGCTTTTGAAGTTTATTCAACAACGCTTTCAATAAAAACCGTATATGCCCCCAGGGCATAACTTACAACCCTTGCCCTGAGGGCTGTGGGGGGGGGGGAGTTTGTCATCCTCAAAGACCAAACTTCCAGAACTTTCAACTACGTTGAAGAAAATGGCTATCTCAAAATTTGGATTGGATGTGTTTGGGGAAATGGTCGGTATGAGAGGGGTGTTAGTTATCTTCCAGTCACTTTCGACTATTAAATAGGGCACAAGCTTTTCTAATTTTCAATCGAATGAGCACTTTTTGAAGTTTATACAACATCACTATCTATAAAAACCTTATATGCCCCCAGGACATAGTTTACAACCCTTGCCCTGAGGGCTGTGGAGGGAGTATCCTCAAAGACATAATTTCTAGACTTTTTAACTATGTCAAACAAAATGGCTATCTCAAAATTTTGATTGGATGTGTTTGGGGAAATTGTGGGTGTAAGAGGGGTGTTAGTTATCTTCCAGTCACTTTCGACTATTAAATAGGGCACAAGCTTTTCTAATTTTCAATCGAATCAGCTCTTTTTGAAGTTTCTACAACATCACTATCTATAAAAACCTTATATGCCCCCAGGACATAACTTACAACCCTTACCCCGAGGGCTCTGGGGGGTTATCATCCTCAAAGACCTAATTTCTAAAGTTTTCAACTACGTTGAACAAAATGGCTATCTAAAAATATTGATTGGATGTGTTTGGGGAAATGGTGGGCGTGAGAGGGGGTTAGTTGCCCTCAAATCACTTTCGTTTACTAAAAGGGACACTAGCCCTTTGAATTTCCAATCAATTGAGCCCTTTTTCAAGTTTCTACAACATAGCTTTCAATAAAAACATTATATGCCCCTAGGACATAACTTACAACCCTTACCCTGAGGGCTACGGGGGGAGTGTCATCCTCTTAGATATAATTTCCGTACCTTAGTAGGGAGTCAGGTATTACTCGTGACCCTACATAATTTATTCATGGTTTATTGATCCATTATCGGGTCAAGATTTCTGAGAAATCGACTTGGACAAGAGTGGAACTATATTTCTGAGAAATTGATTTACATGATCTGACGGGGAATTCTATCATGAGGGGATTTCATTTTTAAATATGGCTTCTCAGGTCTTTAGGTCTGAGAGATAAATTCATATTCTATTTTTAAATAGGGCTTCTCGGGTCTTTAAGTCTGAGAGATAAATTAATGTTCTTTCGAAACCTTAATAGTATAAGTAGGAACACCTTAGATTTATTTTCAGAAATTCATACGAGATCAAGACAGATTGATTATATTTTACGCGGGAAATCGTTTCCTGGGAATTTCAAATGTGACAGGGCAGGGATGCCGAAACAAAGGAACACGCAGAAATTACTTTTAGGAGATTATTTGGACGAAACAGTTTGAGACATTTTAGAAGATGATTTGGGGTGAAACTCTATGGTCGTTATAATACACAAGTTCCATTTGAACAGTGTTGTAAGGTCCCATACCCCAACCCCAAGGGCCCCCCTACCCCCGGGCCTCCAAAGGGCCCCCCGAGCCCTCCAAAGAGCCCTCCTCTCCCTGGGCTCCCAAAGGACCCTTCCCCCTGACCCCCCGGACCCTCCAAAGGGCCCCCCGGGCTCTCCGAAGGTCTTCCCTGCTCCCGGGTTCCCAAATGGCCCCCTCCCTAGTTTAGAGTTTTAGTTTGATGTTAGCTTACAGTTTTAGTTAGAGTTATACTTTAGTTTAGTTGTAGCTCAAAGTCTAGAGTTTCAAGTTAAACTCTCAGCACCTAGAGTTTTAGTTAGAGTTATAGTTTAATTTAGTTTTAGTTAAGTGTTTTTGGACTTGTAGTTTAGTTTTAGCTAAACGTTTTAGTTTGGAGTTTTAGCCTAGAGTCATAGCTTAGAGATTTTCCTCGCACTTTTAGTTTAGTTTAGTTTTAGATAAGAGTTTTAGTTTAGAGTTTCAGTTTGGTATTAGCTTACAGTTTTATTTAGAGTTATAGTAGTTAAGAGTTTTAGTTTAGAGTTTCGCGTTTTAGTTTAGAGTCTTAGCTTAGAGTTTTAGTTAGAGTTATAGTTTAGTTTAGTTTTAGTTAAGAGTTTTTGTGTAGAGTCTTAGCTTAGAGTTTTAGTTCTATTTATAGTTTAGTTTAGTTTTAGTTGAGAATTTAGAGTTTTAGTTTAGAGTCTTAGCTTAGAGTTTTTGTTAGAGTTATAGTTTAGTTTAGTTTTAGTTAGGAGCTTTAGTTTAGATCTCTAGTTTAGTTTTACTTAAGAGTTTTAGTTTAGGATTTATAGTTTTAGTTTACAGTTTTACTTTAGAGTTTTAATTAGAATTATAGTTTAGTTTAGTTTTAGTTGAGAATCTAGAGTTTTAGTTTAGAGTCTTAGCTTAGAGTTTTAGTTAGAGTTATAGTCTAGTTTAGTTTTAGTTAGGAGCTTTAGTTTAGATCTCTAGTTTAGTTTTACTTAAGAGCTTTAGTCTAGAGTTTATAGTTTTAGTTTAGAGTTTTAGTTTAGAGTTTTAGTTAGAGTTATAATTTTAGTTTAGTTTTAGTTAAGAGTTTTAGTTTAGATATTGGAGTTTTAGTTTAGAGTCTTAGCTTAGAGTTTTAGTTAGAGTTATAGTTTAGTATAGTTTGAGTTAAGAATTTTAGTTTAGAGGTGTTGCTTAGTTTTAGATAAGAGTTTTAGTTTAGAGTTTTAGTTAGAGTTATAGTTTAGTTTTAGTTTAGAGTTTAGAGTTTTAATTTAGAGTGTTAGCTTAGAGTTTTAGTTTTAGTTTATATTTTTAGTTTTTTATTAGCTAACAGTTTTAGTTAGAGCTATAGTTTGAGTTTACTTGTAGTTCAGAGTCTGGAGTTTCAACTTAGACTCTCAGCACTTAGAGTTTTAGTTTTAGTTAGAGTTATATTTTATTTTAGTTTTAGTTATGTTTTTGGACTTGTAGTTTAGTTTTACCTAAACGTTTTACTTTAGAGTTTTAGCATAGAGTCATAACTTAGAGTTTTTCCTTGCACTTTTAGTTTAGTTTTATATTAGAGTTTTAGTTTAGAGTTTCACTTTGGTATTAGCTTACAGCTCTAGTTAGAGTTATAGTAGTTAAGAGTTTTAGTTTAGAGTTTAGAGTTTTAGTTTAGAGCCTTAGCTTAGAGTTTTAGTTAGAGTTTAGAGTTTTAGTTTAGAGTCTTAGCTTAAAGTTTTTGTTAGATTTATAGTTTAGTTTAGATATGGGATTTTTAGTTCTGAGTCTTAGCTTAGAATTTTAGTTAGAGGTATAGTTTAGTTTAGTTTTAATTCAGAGTTTTAGTTTAGAGTCTTAGCTTAGAGTTTTAGTGAGAGTTATAGTTTAGTTTAGTTTTAGTTAAGAATTTTAGTTTAGAGGTGTTGTTTATTTCTATATAAGATTTTTAATTTAGATTTCAGGCTATTAGTCAGAGTTATATTTTAAGTTATTTTTGTTTTATAGTCTAGAGTTTTAATTTAGAGTGTTAGCTTAGAGTTTTAGTTAGAGTTCCAGTTTACTTTAGTTTTATTTAAAAGTTTTAGTTTAGACTTATAGTTTAGATTTAGTTAAAAGTTTTAGTCTAGAGTTGTAGTTTAGTTTTAGCAAAGGGTTTTAGTTTAGAGTTGTAGTTCAGTTTTAGTTAAGAGTTTAGAGTTTTAGCTTAGAGTCTTAGCTTAGAGATTTAGTTAGAGTTATAATTTAGTTTGGTTTTAGTTAAGATTCTTATTTTAGATTTCCAAGTTTTAGTTTAGAGTTTAAAATATTAATTCGAGTTACGGTTTAGTTTAATTTTTGCTAAAAGTTTTAGTTTAGAGTTGTAGTTTAGTTGTAGTTAAGAGTTTTAGTTTAGAGTTGTTGCTTAGTTTTAGATATGAATTTTATTTTAGAGTTTAAGTTTTATATTAGCTTACAGTTTTAGTTAGAGTTATAGTTTAGTTGTAGTTCAGAGTCTAGAGTTAAAAGTTAGACTCTCAACACTTAGAGTTTTAGTTAGAGTTATATTTTATATTTGTTTTTGTTAAGTGTTTTTGGACTTGTAGTTTAGTTTAAGCTAAACGTTTTAGTTTAGAGTTTTAACATAGAGTCATAGCTTAGAGTTTTTCCTTGCCCTTTTAGTTTAGTTTAGTTTTCGATAAGAGTTTTAGTTTAGAGTTTCAGTTTGGTATTAGCTTACAGTTTTAGTTAAAGTTATAGTAGTTAAGAGTTTTAGTTTAGAGTTTAGAGTTTTAGTTTAGAGTCTTAGCTTAGAGTCTTAGTTAGAGGTATAGTTTAGTTTAGTTTTAATTCAGAGTTTTAGTTTAGAGTCTTAGCTTAGAGTTTTAGCTAGAGTTATAGTTTAGTTTAGTTTTAGTTAAGAATTTTAGTTTAGAGGTGTTGTTTAGTTTTAGATAAGAGTTTTAGTTTAGAGTTTAGAGTTTTAGTTAGAGTTATAGTTTAGTTTAGTTTTAGTTAAGAGTCTAGAGTTTTAATCTAGATGTCAACTTAGAGTTTTAGTTAGAGTTATAGTTTACTTTAGTTTTAGTTTAGAGTTGTAGTTTAGTTTAGTTTTAGTTAGCAGCTTTAGTTTAAATCTCTAGTTTAGTTTTACTTAAGAGTTTTAGTTAAGAGTTTATAGTTTTAGTTTACAGTTTTACTTTAGAGTTTTAGTTAGAGTTATAGTTTTAGTTTAATTTTAGTTAAGAGTTTTAGTTTAGATATTGAAATTTTAGTTTTGAGTCTTAGCCTAGAGTTTTAGTTAGAGTTATAGTTTAGTTTAGTTTTAGTTAAGAATTTTAGTTTAGAGATGTTGATTAGTTTTAGATAAGAGTTTTAGTTTAAAGTTTAGAGTTTTAGTTAGAGTTATAGTTTTGTTTTAGTTTAGAGTCTTGAGTTTTAATTTAGAGTGTTAGCTTAGAGTTTTAGTTAGAGTTATAGTTTTTTTAGTTTTAGTTAAGAGTTTTAGTTTCGTTTATAGTTTAGTTTTAGTTAAGAGTTTTAGTTTAGAGTTGTAGTTTAGTTTTAGTAAAGAGTTTTAGCTTAGAGTTGTAGTTTAGTTTTAGTTAAGATTTTTAGTTTATAGTTTAGAGTTTTAGCTTAGACTCTTAGCTTAGAGTATTAATTAGAGTTATAGTTTAGTTTAATTTTAGTTAAGAGTCTTAGTTTAGACTTAGGAGTTTTATTTTACACTTGAAAGTTTAAGTTAGAATTATAGTTTAGTATAGTTCTTGTGAAAAGGTTTAGTTTACAGTTACAGTTTAGTTTAATTTTAGTTAAGAGTCTAGAGTTTCAAATTGGACTCTCAGCACTTAGAGTTGTGGTAAGAGCTATATTTTATTTTAGTTTTAGTTAAGTTTTTTTGGACTTGTAGTTAAGTTTTAGCTAAACGTTTTAGTTTAGAGTTTTAACCTAGAGTCATAGCTTAGAGTTTTTCCTTGTACTTATAGTTTAGTTTAGTTTTACATAAGAGTTTCAGTTTCGAGTTTCAGTTTGGTATTAGCTTACAGTTTTAGTTAGAGTTATAGTAGTTAAGAGTTTTAGTTTAGAGTTTAGAGTTTTAGTTTAGAGTTATAGCTTAGAGTTTTTGTTAGAGGTATACTTTAGTATAGTTCTAGTTAAAAGTTTTTGTTAGGGTTTTAGCTTAGAGTTTAGAGTTTTAGTTTAGAGTCTTAGCTTAGAGTTTTAGTCAGAGTTATAGTTTTAGTTTAGTTTTAGTTTTATTTTAGAGTTATAGTTTAGTTAAGACTTTTGTTTAGCGTAAAGAGCTAGGTGTTGAACACATTTTTCTTGAAATGCTAGACTCTGAATATTTTTATTGCGGTTTACATGCAAAAAAAGTTAGGTTTCTCCACATTTAAGTTAGGTTAGGTCAGGTTATCATGAGCGCTCATGATAACCTAACCTAACCTAACTTAAACGTGGAGAAACCTAGTTTTTTTGTATGTAAACCGCAATAAAAGTATTCCAAGTCTAGCATTTCAAAGAAAAATGTGTTCAACACCTAGCTCTTTACGCTAAACTAAAACTCTTAACTAAACCATAACTCTAAACTAAAACTCCTAACTAAAACTAAACTAAAACTATAACTCTAACTAAAACTCTAAGCTAAAACTCTAAACTAAAAATGTTAACCCAAACTAAACTACAACTCTAAACTAAAACTCTTAACTAAAACTAAACTATAACTCTAAACTAAAACTCTCAACTAAAACTAAAATAAACTATAACTCTGAATTAAAACTAAACTAAACTATAATTCTAACTAAAACTCTAAGTTAGGACTCGAAACTAAAACTCCAATCTCTAAACTAAAACTCTTAACTAAAGCTAAACTAAAACTATAACTCTGACTAAAACTCTAGGCTAAGACTCTAAACTAAGAATCATAACTAAATTTAAACTAAACTATATTTCTAACTAAAACTCTAAGCTAAGACTCTAAATTCAAACTCTAGACTCTAAACTAAAACTAAACTAAACTATAACTCTAACTAAAACTCTAAACTAAAACTAAACTATAACTCTAACTAAAACTCTAAACTAAAACTCTTATCTAAAACTAAAAAACACCTCTAAACTAAAATTCTTAACTGAAACTAAGCTAAACTATAGCTCTAAAAATTTAAGCTAAGACTCTAAACTAAAACTCTTAATTAAAACTAAACTAAACTATAGCTCTAATTAAAACTCTAAGCTAAGACTCAAAACTAAAATTTCAATATCTAAACTAAAACTCTTAACTAAAACTAAACTAAAACTATAACTCCAACTAAAACTCTAAAGTAAAACTGTAAACTAAAACTATAAACTCTAAACTAAAACTCCTAAGTAAAACTAAACTAGAGATCTAAACTAAAGCTCCTAACTAAAACTAAACTAAACTATAACTCTAAACTAAAACTAAAGTAAACTATAACTCTAACTAAAACTCTAAGCTAACACTCTAAATTAAAACTTTAGACTCTAAACTACAACTAAACTAAACTATAACTCTAACTAGAACTCTAAACTAAAACTCTTATCTAAAACTAAACAACACCTCTAAACTAAAATTCTTAACTAAAACTAAACTAAACTATAACTCTAACTAAAACTCTAAGCTAAGACTCCAAACTAAAACTCTGAATTAAAACTAAACTAAACTATAACTCTAACTAAAATTCTAAGCTAAGACTCTAAACTAAAACTCTTAACTCTAAACTAAAACTCTTATCTACTATAACTCTAACTAAAACTGTAAGCTAATACCAAACTGAAACTCTAAACTCAAACTCTTATCTAAAACTAAACTAAACTAAAAGTGCAAGGAAAAACTCTATGCTATGAATCTAGGCTAAAACTCTAAACTAAAACGTTTAGCTAAAACTAAACTACAAGTCCATAAAAACTTAACTAAAACTAAAATAAAATATAACTCTAACTAAAACTCTAAGTGCTGAGAGTTTAACTTGAAACTCTAGACTCTGAACTACAAGTAAAATAAACTATAACTCTAAACAAAAACGCTTAACAAAAAATAAACTCAACTATAACTCTAACTAAAACTCTAAACTAAAACTCTGAAGTCTAAACTAAAACTCTCAACTAAAACTAAACTAAACTAGAACTTTGACTAAAACTCTAAGCTAAGACTCTAAACTAAAACACTAAACTCTAAACTAAAACTCTTAACTAAAATTAAACTGTAACTCTAAACTAAAACTCTTTACTAAAACTCTTAACTGAAACTAAACTACAACTCTAAACTAAAACTCTTAACTAAAACTAAAATAAACTATAACTCTAACTAAAACTTGAAGCTAACACTCTAAATTAAAACTCTAAACTCTAAACTAAAGCTAAACTAAACTATAACTCTAACTAAAACCTTAAACAAAAACTCTTATCTAAAACTAAACAACACCTCTAAACTAAAATTCTTAACTAAAACTAAACTAAACTATAAGTCTAACTAAAACTCTAAGCTAAGACTCTAAACTAAAACTCTTAATTAAAACTAAACTATAACTCTAACTAAAACTCTAAGCTAAGACTCAAAACTACAACTCCAATATCTAAACTAAAACTCTTAACTAAAACTGAACTAAAACTATAAATCTAACTAAAACTCTAAAGTAAAACTGTAAACTAAAACTATAAACTCTAAACTAAAACTTTTAAGTAAAACTAAACTAGAGATCTATACTATAGCTCCTAACTAAAACTAAACTAAACTAAAACTCTAAAATATAACTAAAGTAAACTATAACTCTAACTAAAATTCTAAGCTAACACTCTAAATTAAAACTCTAGACTCTAAACTAAAACTAAACTAAACTATAACTCTGACTTAAACTCTAAACTCTAAACTAAAAATCTTATCTAAAACTAAACAACACCTATAAACTAAAATTCTTAACTAAAACTAAACTAAACTATAACTCTAACTAAAACTCTAAGCTAAGACTCTAAACTAAAAACTCTGAATTAAAACTAAACTAAACTAAAACTCTAACTAAAACTCTAAGCTAAGACTCTAAAATAAAATTCTTAACAATAAACTAAAACTCTTATATACTATAACTCTAACTAAAACTGTAAGCTAATACCAACCTGAAACTCTAAACTAAAACTCTTATCTAAAACTAAACTCAACCAAAAGTGCAAGGAAAAACTCTAAGCTATGACTCTAGGCTAAACTCTAAACTAAAACGTTTAGCTAAAACTAAACTAAAAATCCAAAAACACTTAACTAAAACTAAAATAAATATAACTCTAATTAAAACTCTAAGTGTTGAGAGTCTAACTTGAAACTCTAGACTCTGAACTACAACTAAATTAAACTATAACTCTAACTAAAACTATAAGCAAATACCAAACTAAAACTAAACTAAAACTCATATCTAAAACTAAACAACAACTCTAAACTAAAACTCGTAACTAAAACTAAACTAAACTACAACTCTAAACTAAAACTCTTAACGAAAACTAAACTACAACTCTAAACTAAAACTCTTAACAAAAACTAAACTATAACTCTAACTAAAACTCTAAATTCTAAACTAAAACTCTGAAGTTTAAACTAAAACTCTTAACTAAAATTAAACTAATCTATAACTCTAACTAAAACTCTAAGCTAATAATCTAATCTAAAACTCTAAACTAAGACTCTTAACTAAAACCAAACTACAACTGTAAACTAAAACTCTTTACTAAAACTAAACTACAACTCTAAATTAAAACTCTTAACTAAAACTAAACTATAAGTCTAAACTAAAACTCTTAACCAAAACTAAAGTAAACTATAACTCTAAATAAACTCTAAGCTAAAACTCTAAATTGAAACTCTAGAATCTAAACTAAAACTAAACTAAACTATAACTCGAACTAAAACTCTAAGCTAATAATCTAATCTAAAACTAAAACTCTAAACTCTAAACTAAAACTCTTATCTAAAACTAAGCAACACCTCTAAACTAAAATTCTTAACTAAAACTAAACTAAAATATAACTCTAACTAAAACTCTAAGCTAAGACTCTAAACTAAAGCTCTGAATTAAAACTAAACTAAACTATACCTATAACTGAAAGTATAAGGCAAAACTCAAAACTAAAACTTAAATAACTAAAATAAACTAAACTATAGATCTAAAACACATTCTAATCTAACGCTCTCAACTAAAACTATGAATTCTTAGTTAAACTAAAGTAAGCTATATTTATAAGATAATCTTTAAGCTATGACTCTAAACTAAAACTTTAAACTAAAACTCTAAACTACAAATAAACTAAACTATAACTCTAACTAAAACTCTAAGCTAAGACTCTAAACTAATACTCTAAACTCTAAACTAAAACTCTTAACTACTATAACTCTAACTAAAACTGTAAGCTAATACCAAACTGAAAGTCCAAACTAAAACTCTTATCTAAAACTAAACTAAACTAAAAGTGCAAGGAAAAACTCTAAGCTATGACTCTATGCTAAAACTCTAAACTAAAACGTTTAGCTAAAACTAAACTACAAGTCCAAAAACGCTTAACTAAAACTAAAATATAATATAATTCTAACTAAAACTCTAAGTGCTGAGAGTCTAACTTGAAGCTCTAGACTCTGAACTACAACTAAACTAAACTATAACTCTAACTTAAGCTTTAAGCTAATATCAAACTAAAACTCTAAACTAAAACTAATATCTAAAACTAAACTATAACTCTAAACTAAAATTCTTAACTAAAACTAAACTACAACTCTAAACTAAAACTCTTAACTAAAATTAAACTAAAATATAGCTCTAACTAAAACTCTAATATAAGACTCAAAACTAAAACTCCAATATATAAGCTACAACTATTAAATAAAAATACATTAATAAGAAAACTCTAAGTAAAACTGTAAACTAAAAATGTAAACTAAAACTATAAACTCTAAACTAAAACTATTAATTAAAACTAAACTAGAGATGTAAACTAAAGCTCATAACTAAAACTAAACTAAACTATAACTCTAACAAAAACTCTAAGCTATGACTCTAAACTAAAACTCTAAATTCTCAACTAAAACTAAACTAAACCATAACTCTAACTAAAACTCTAAGCTAATAATCTAATCTAAAGCTCTAAACTTAAACTCTTAACTAAAACTAAACTACAACTCTAAACTAAAACTCTTTACTAAAACTAAACTACAACTCTAAACTAAAATTCTTAACTAAAACTAAACTATAAGTCTAAACTAAAACTCTTAACTAAAACTAAACTAAACTATAGCTCTAACTAAAACTCTAAGCTAAGACTCAAAACTAAAACTCCAATATATAAACTAAAACTCTAAAATAAAACTAAACTAAAACTAAAACTCTAACTAAAACTCTAAAGTAAAACTGTAAACTAAAACTATAAACTCTAAACTAAAATTCTTAAGTAAAACTAAAATAGAGATCTAAACTAAAGCTCCCAACTAAAACTAAACTAAACTATAACTATAACAAAAACTCTAAGCTAAGACTCTAAACTAAAACTCTAAATTCTCAACTAAAACTAAACTAAACCATAACTCTAACTAAAACTCTAAGCTAATAATCTAATCTAAAGCTCTAAACTTAAACTCTAAAATAAAACTAAACTACAACTCTAAACTAAAACTCTTTACTAAAACTAAACTACAACTCTAAACTAAAACTCTTAAATGAAACTAAATTATAAGTCTAAACTAAAACCCTCACCTAAAACTAAAGTAAACTGTAACTCTAACTAAAACTCTAAGCTAAATCTCTAAATTAACACTTTAGAATCTAAACTAAAACTAAACTAAACTATAACTCTAACTAAAACTCTAAACTCTAAACTAAAATTCTTATCTAAGACTAAACAACACCTATAAACTAAAATTCTTAACTAAAACTAAACTAAACTATAACTCTAACTAAAACTCTAAGATAAGACTCTAAACTAAAAATCTAAACTCTGAACTAGAACTAAACTAAACTATAGTTCTAACTAAAACTCTAAACTAAGACTCAAAACTAAAACTCCAATATATAAACAAACTCTTAATTAAAACTATACTAAAACTATAAATTTAACTAAAACTCTAAAGTAAAAATGTAAAGTAAAACCATAAACTCTAAACTAAAATTCTTAAATAAAACTAAACTAGAGATCTAAACTAAAGCTCCTAACTAAAACTAAACTAAACTATAACTATAACAAAAACTCTAAGCTATGACTCTAAACTAAAACTCTAAATTCTCAACTAAAACTAAACTAAACCATAACTCTAAATAAAACTCCAAGCTAATAATCTAATCTAAAACTCTAAACTAAAACTCTTAACTAAAACTAAACTACAACTCTAAACTAAAACTCTTTACTAAAACTAAACTACAATTATAAAATAAAACTTTTAACTAAAACTAGACTATAAGTCTAAACTAAAACTCTTAACTAAAACGAAAGTAAACTATAACTCTAATTAAAACTCTAAGATAACACTTTAAATGAAAACTCTAGACTCTAAACTAAAACTAAACAAAACTATAGCTCTAAATAATAGTCTGAACTCTAAAGAAAAACGCTTAACTAAAAATAAACAACACCTCTAAACTAAAATTCTTAACTAAAACTAAACTAAACTATAACTCTAACTAAAACTCTAAGCTAAGACTCCAAACTAAAACTCTGAATTAAAACTAAACTAAACTATAACTCTAACTAAAATTATAAGCGAAGACTCAAAACTAAAGCTCCAATATCTAAACTAAACTAAACTATAAGTCTAACAAAAACTCTAAGCTAAGACTCTAAACTAAAACTCTAAATTCTCAACTAAAACTAAACTAAACTATAAATAGAACTTAATCTTTAATGTAAGACTCTAAACTATAACTCTAAACTCTAACTAAAACTATAATGTAAGACTCTAAACTCTAAACAAAAACTCTTAATTAAAACTAAACTAAACTATAACTCTAACTAAAACTCTAAGCTAAGACTCTAAACTAAAACTCTAAACTCTAAACTAAAACTCTTAACTACTATAACTCTATTTAAAACTGTAAGCTAATACCAAACTGAAACTCTAAACTAAAACTCTTATCTAAAACTAAACTAAACTAAAAGTGCAAGGAAAAACTCTAAGCTATGACTCTATGCTCAAACTAAACTAAAACGTTTAGCTAAAACTAAACTACAAGTCCAAAAAAACTTAACTAAAACAAAATATAACTCTAGCTAAAACTCTAAGTGCTGAGAGTCTAACTTGAAACTCTAGACTCTGAACTACAACTAAACTAAACTATAACTCTAACTAAAACTGTAAGCTAATATCAAACTAAAACTCTAAACTAAAACTCATATCTAAAACTAAACAACAACTCTAAAATAAAACTCTTAACTAAAACTAAACTATAAGTCTAAACTAAAACTCTTAACTAAAACTAAACTAAACTAAAACTAAACTCTAACTAAAACTCTAAGCTAAGACTCTAAACTAAAACTCCAATATTTAAACTAAAAATGTTAACTAAAACTAAACTAAAACTATACCTCTAACTAAACTCTAAAGAAAAACTGTAAACCAAATTCCTAGACTATAAACTAAAACTTTTAAGTAAAATTAAACTGGAGATCTAAGATATAGTTCCTGACTAAAACGAAACTATATTATAACTCTAACAGAAATTCTAAACTGAGACTCAAACCTAAAACCTTAAACTATCAACTCAAACTAAATTAAACTATAAATCTAACAAAAACTCTAACATAAAACTGTAAACTAAAACTATAAACTATAAACTAAAACTCTTAAGTAAAACTAAACTAGAGATCTAAACTAAAGATCCTAACTAAAACTAAACTAAACTATAACTCTAACAAAAACTCTAAGCTAAGACTTTAAACTAAAACTCTAAATTCTCAACTAAAACTAAACTAATCTATAACTAACTAAAACTCTAAGCTAAGACTCTAAACTAAAACTCTCAACTCTGAACTAAAACTCTACCTAAAACTATAAGTTAAGACTCTAAACTAAAACTCTAAACTCTAAACTAAAACTCTTAACTGCTATAACTCTAACTAAAAATGTAAGCTAATACCAAACTGAAACTCTACACTAAAACTCTTAACTAAAACTAAACTAGAACTCTAAATAAAACTCTAAAGTCTAAACTAAAACTCTTAACTAAAATTAAACTTCACTATAATTGTAACTAAAACTTTACGCTAAAACTCTAAGCTAAAACTCTAAACTAAAACTAAATTACAACTTTAAACTAAAACTCTTTACTAAAACTAAACTAAATCTTTAAAATAAAACTATTAACTAATACTAAAGTAAACTAAAAGTGCAACGAAAAACTCTAAGGTAAGACTCTAGGCTAAAATTCTAAACTAGAACGTTTAGCTAAAACTAAACTACAAGTTCAAAAACACTTAATTAAAACTAATATAAAATATAAGTCTAACTAAACCTCTGAGTGCTGAGAGTCTAACTTGAAACTCTAAACTCTGAACTACAACTAAACTAAACTATAACTCTAACTAAAACTGTAAGCTAATATCAAACTAAAACTCTGAACTAGGGAGGGGGCTCTTTGGGGGCCCGGAGGGGGGGGATGGGAGGGGGCCCTTTTTGGCCCGGAGGAGGGGAGCCCTTTGGGGGGCTAGGGCGGAGGGGACCCTTTGGAGGCCCTGGGGTAGGGGGGCCCCTGGGGTTGGGGTATGGGACCTTACAACACTGTTCAAATGGAACTTGTGTATTATAACGACCACAGAGTTTCACCTTAAATCATCTTCAAAATGTCTCAAAATGTTTCTTTCAAAAAATCCTTAAAATGTCTCAAACTGTTTCATCCAAATAATTACCTAAAAGTAATTCACAACGCCTTCTATAAGAGCCTATATGCCCCCAGGGCATAACTTAAAACCCTTGCCCTGAGGGTTGTTGGCCAAGGTCCTCCTCAAAAACATATTTTCCATCTGGAAATCAATTACGCTGAACAAAATGGCTATCTCAAAATTTTAATTGGATATGTTTAGGGAAATGATGGGTGTGGGGAAGGGGGGTTAGTTGCCCTACAATCACTTTCGACTATTGAAAAGGATACTAGCCCTTCGAGTTTCAAATCGAATGAGCCTGTTTTGAAGTTTCTACGACAACGCTTTCTATAAAAACCTTATATGCCCCCAGGGCATAACTTAAAACCCTTCCCCTGAGGGTTGTGGAGGAGTGTCCTCCTCAAAAACAAATTTTCTATCTGGAAATCAACTACGCTGAACAAAATGGCTATCTCAAAATTTTTTTGGATGTGTTTGGGCGAATGATGGTCGTGGGGGGGGGGCTAGTTGCCCTCCAATCCCTCCACTATTAAAAAGGGCACTAGAACTCTCAGCTTCCAATCGAATGAGCCCCTTTTGAAGTTTCTACGACGACCCCTTCCACATGAATTGCCCAACTCTAAAGGAAAAAATAAATAAATAGTATTGTGCCAGCATCGTTCTTATATGCCCTCAGGGCATAACTTACAAATCTTGTCCTGACGGCGGTGGGGGAGTGTCCTCCCCAAAAACATATTTTCTATCAGGAAATCAACTACGCTGAACAAAATTACTATCTAAAAATTTTGATTGGATGTGTTTGGGGAAATGATTGGCGTGGGGGGGGGGCTAGTTGCCCTCCAATCACTTTTGACTATTAAAAAGGGCAGTAGCTCTTTAAATATCCAATCGAATGAGCCTTTTTTGAAGTTTCTACGACAACGCCTTCTATAAAACCTTATATGTCCCCAGGGCATAACTTAAAACCCTTGCCCTGAGGGTTGTGGGGGAGTGTCCTCCTCAAAATATATTTTCTATTTGAAAATCAACTACGCTGAACAAAATGGCTATCTCAAAATTTTGATTGAATATGTTTAGGGGAATGATGGGCGTGGGGGGGGGGGGCTAGTTGCCCTCCAGTCACTTTCGACTATTAAAAAGGGCACTAGAACTCTCAATTTCCTATTGAATGAGCCCCTTTTGAAGTTTCTACGACGACCCCTTCCATATGAAGTGTCCTGCTCTAAAGGAAAAAAATAATACATAGTACATTGTGCCAACATCGTTCTTAAATGCTCTCAGGGCATACCTTAAAACCCTTGCCCCGAGGGCTCTGAGGGAGTGTCCTCCTCAAAAACATATTTTCTATCTGGAAATCAACTACACTGAAAAAAATGGCTATCTAAAAATTTTGATTGGATGTGTTTGGGAGAATGATGGGCGTGGGGGGGGGGCTAGTCGCCTTCCAATGTCTTTCGACTATTAAAAAGAGCACTAGCCACTCCAATTTCCAATCGAATGAGCCCTTTTCGAAGTTTCTACGACAACTTCTTTGATACGAAGTGCCCGACTGAAGAAGAAGAAAAAAAACACATTGTGCCCACACCGCTCTTTACTTAGGCAGCGCTAGCGCGCTGCCTATGATAGTTCAAAGGTCAGATAACAAAAATTACCGACAACGACACTGGACCGGGTTGTGTCCGGTGTCGACACAACCCCCCAGGGCCCCGGGGACAGGCACCCTATGCCTTACCAAGGCCAGAACTTAATTTGCACTTTACTGAAAAAATATAAATGTTTTTACTTTTATAACTTTAATAAATCAAATAATATTAACATTTTGATAAATATCAATATATGTATATTAAACTGACAATGCACATTCATTTGTATTTTTGTCAGTAAACTGCAAATTATGATCTGGCCTTGGGAAGGCATAGGGGTTTTGAGCCCTACTCATGTTAATTTCTGCTCGTTTTGAGTTTGAATCGGTTATTTATTGTAATTTCTGTCTGTTTTGGGTCTCATTTATTTATCGATGCTGATTTGTCGTAGTTTCACGCTTGGTAGATTATTTGATTTTTTATTTGCTCATTTTTGGTTTAATGGAGTTCTTAACTTTTCTTTGAAAATCTTATTTTGTGGAAAAAGTTTTTTTGATTAATTTCTGTTCGTTTTATATTGAAATAGTCTTTTCAGGGTGAAAGCAAATAATTCTTTAAATCTTTTCCCTTTTTTAAGACTTTATAGTTTGGCCTACTATTTGTATGCTGGAGAAAAATTTTCAGTAATTTTTAACAACATACAGCCTTTTAAAAATCTGGACACAAATAGTAGTGTTTAATTTAGTTTCAAACCTTCTCTAGTTGACCTGAAATAGAAAATTTGATACCATTTGCAAAAAAATCTGTTCACTTTCTTTGATAGCTTGGATACACTTACGCTATTTTGATTTGGTTAAATTTTAAGAGCGGAAGTAGCCCCGAAATTTTGAACATAATACCCTCAGTCGTTCTTGGGATACTGCTGAGATGACTTAAAGGGAATTAGCATTAACACAGTGCATTTTGATTTAATCTTAAGGCAACATTTAGTTTTTAGACATAATAAACAAATGAGACGGTGGGCGTGGGAGGGGGACCAGTTGCCCTCCAATCACTTTCGACTGGTAAAAAGGCCTTAGTCCCTTCTATTTTCAATCGAATTAGCCCTTTTCGAAGTTTCTAAGACAACTCCTTCGATACGAAGTGCCCTGGTCTAAAAAAAAAATAATAATACATTGTACCCACATCGCTCTTTACTATAAAAATGTCAAGCTTTCCAATCACTTTCGACTATTAAAAAGGGCACTAGCCCTTTCAATTTCCAATCGAATGAGCCCTTTTTGAGTTTTTACGACAACGATTTCTATAAAACACCTTATGTACCCCCAGGGCATAAATTACAACCCTTGCCCTGAGGGTTGTGAGTGGGTTATAATACTATTAAAAAAGGCACTAGCCCTTTCTATCACTTTTGACTGTTAAAAAGGGCACAAGCTTTTCTAATTTCCAATCGAATCAGCCCTTTTTGAAGTTTCTACAACATCACTATCTTTAAAAACCTCATGCGCCCCCAGGCCATAACTGACAACCCTTGCTCTGAGGGCTGTGGGGTGAGTGTCATCCTCAAAAACACAATTTTTAGACTTGTCAAGTACGTAGAACAAAATGGCTATCCAAAAAGTTGTATTAGATTCGGTTGGGGAAGTGGTGGGTGTGAGAGGGGTGTTAGTTATCCTTCAATCACTTTCGACTATTAAAAAGGTCTAAACCTTTCCTAATTTTCAATCGAATGAGCCCTTTTTGAAGTTTCTACAACATCACTATTTATAAAAACCTTATATGGCCCCAGGACATAACTTACAGCCTTTGCCCGAGGGCTCTGAGGGGTTATCATCCTCAAAGACCTAATTTTGAAAGTTTTCAACTACGTTGAACAAAATGGCTATCTAAAAAAATTGATTGGATGTGTTTGGGGAAAAGGTGGGTGTGAGAGGGGGGTTTGTTGCCCTCAAATCACTTTCGACTATTAAAAAGGGAACTAGCCCTGTGGGGGGTTGTTATCCTCATAGACCTAATTTCCAGAACTTTCCACTACGTTCAACAAAACGGCTATCTCAAAATTTTTATTGGATGTGTTTGGGGAAAAGGTGGGCGTGAGAGGGGGGTTAGTTGCCCTCCAATCACTTTCGACTATTAAAAAGGGCACTAGCCCTTTGAATTTCCAATCGAATGAGCCTTTTTTGAAGTTTCTACGACAACACTTTCTATAAAAACCTTATATGCCCCCATGGCATATTTTACAACCCTTTCCCCAAGGGCTGTGGGGGAGTGTCCTCACCAAAAACATAATTTCTATCTAGAAATCAACTACGCTGAACAATATGGCTATTTTAAAATTTTGATTGGATATGTTTGGGGAAATGGTGGGCGTGGAAGGGGTGTTTGTTGCCTTCCAATCACTTTTGACTATTAAAAGGGCACAAGCCACACCAATTTCTAATCGAATGAACCCTTTTTGAAGTTTCTACGACGACTCTTTCGATACGAAGTGCCCTGGTCTGGAAACCAAAAAAAAATAATACATTGTGCCAATATCGTTCTTTACTTAGGCAGCGCTATTGCGCTGCCTATGATTTTGGTCGTTTTGAGTTTGCATTTTAACAGGTATTCGTATCTGCTGATCTTAAGCTTAAAATGGCCTTTACTTATCTTTGAAAAAGTTCTTTTTCGAAAAGTTTTTTTAATTTTTTTAAATATCACAATTGACTTTTTTTTTTATAAGTATATTTAATGTGATTTTAAGACGTGGAAAAAAACGAAAAAATTTCAGTTAAAAAACAATCTAAGTAAAAAAAATCCAAATGTTCAGAATAAAAAATAAATAAGATTTGTCTCAAGGTCTAAGCCCGTAAAGCATCCGATGGCAGTGTTTATTCACATTTAGTTTTGGTATTGTTCTTTACCGTCCCCTGAAGGTTTAGATGAAAAAAATATTCCTTTGAATTAATTCCATAGTTCAAGAATAACTAATAGGGAGGGGTGTTATTTAATACTAATGATTATATATGATATACAAACAAATAAAATTTGGTAAATACTCCTGTTTTAGTTTTGGTATTGCTCTTTACCGTCCCCTGAAGGTCCCGGTTCAAAATATTCCACGGATTGTATTCAATAGCTCAAGAATGGCTAGTAGAGATGGGTGTTATTTAATACTAAGGATGACATATGATATACAAACACATAAAATTCGGTAAATGCTCCTTTTTTAGTTTTGATATTGTTCTTACCATCCCCTGAAGGTCCAGGTTCAAAGTATTCCATGGATTGAACTCAATAGCTCAAGAATGGTTAGTACGGAGGTTTTTTTTTAAACTAAAGATGATAGACATACAATTCGGTGACTAAAGAGGATCTTAAATGTCTATTGATAAACCAAAACTGTATGAACACAATTTTTGGAGATCAAAACATATTTCGATAACCATCAAAAGAATATGTCTCTCCAGAATGCATCTCAAATCACCGTGGTATGCATATTCTCGGAATGATGCAAAAGATGATGCCTCGAAACAGATCACTGATAACACATACCAAAAATCCAATTGAGAAATCGAATACGCAATTAAGCTGTTACGGTATTGTCACACTTAACATCAGTTTGCCAGCGTCCCAGAAACAATACATTGATTGTCTAGAATGTTATTACAAAATCAAAATTTCATCATTGACTTGTTGGCTCAGTCGACTAACATGTAATTTTTTTACCATAGGAAATCGTGGGTCTGACGTTCGATTCCTAAATCAAACATGAACTACATAAAATCAATGGAAAACTGCTTGAAAGCTAAAAAAAAATGTTGTTGTTGGGAAAGAAAACATGTCACCATCTATTACTGTAGTTAACAATAACGCCATCTATGATTTTGGTTATATCAACATTGGGGGAATTGGCGCTAAAACTTCTTCATGATCTTAAGCCACTAAGGCAGAAAAGAGTAGAAGGGACTGCCCGCTAGGAGTGCATAAACACATACTACTTTCGGAACTTAACCCATTTATAAACCTAGTCACTATTATTCTGCAGCTTGGTCTTCGCCTGGTTTTGCACTGACCGAGGACCAGTGTCATTTTTAGACTGTGCGAGGGTAGAGCCAGGAGCAGCTGGAGGGGGTAAAGGCCTATTTTAGACCTTGTGCCATACAGATTTAAATACCAACCATGATTTTAGTTTCGGTAATTTTTCAATGAAGAAGTTCAATGTTAATGAATGAAAGCACGTTAAATGTGTTAATACTCAGTAATGGGCTCATTAAAGTTAAATATTGCAGTTTCCAATAAATATGAGGAAAAAAGGGTTCAAATGCACAGACATCTAGATGCCAAAGTGAAGTTCTTGTTGTCTTCTTTTTTACCAGGGTGACAGTGTCCCTCCCCTTGCAACTCCCTGGTTATGCAAAAGAACATGTTTAACTTTTATAATACAACACGCTAAATTTCTCTACGCGCTCCATATCAAAGCACACTTTTGAGATTTTTCGATAATTTTGAGTCAAATTGGTTCCTCAACATTTTCATTTGATGTCATGGGGGCTGCGGGGATGCTTGGTGTGAGATGGGTGGATAACGGGGGGCTAGTTCCATTCTAACCGTTTTGCCCTTAAAAATAACACTAGAGCTTCCAATTTCTGATCGATTGAGTCCTCTCTCAAGTTTCTACAACCATGGGCTCTGTAAGAAGTGGCTGAAAAAAAAGGCGAGATACATCGCTGTTTGATAATAACGTCGACGCTTGTCGGTTGACTCTTACTACGAAGATAAGTCAGTTAGTGATACGGTATTTTGAAATTGGAAACTTACGATCTTCAAAGACGTCGTCCTGTGAACACACATACTCTCACGTAGAAATGCATTCAGTACGTCTTGATTTCTCGAAAGCATTTTCCTTTCACCGCATGCTTGAAATTTCTTTTAGACATTTTTTTCCAAAGGTAGGTTTTCTGGAGCAGTTTCTCTCCAGGATTTATTCAAAATAGACCTACCTCGGATTTACTCATCTGGTAAGTTTTGTTGGAGCAACAGTTTGCTGGGTTCGTCAGTTGTCCCAAGAAGCGTTATGCGTATCTCAGCTACTTTATTTGTGGAGACGGGGAAGTGACTGATTTGTTTCTAGTTCCTGTTCTTCTGTATTAGCTTGATTCATCTAAGTTTAAGTCACGATAATGTTTTGAAATTTAACATTAAATAATTGTATATTCTGGAACATTCAAACATAGATACTCAATTTATAACTGGACCGTCTACAGTATCTCACATCTACAGTGAGGAAAAACACACAGAATACAAAAAAGAAGGAGTAAACACATAAAGAACACAAAAAACATAACTAAAAAAAAAAACATATGCTAAATTAGGAATGTTTCACTTTCGATTTCAGATACAATTGTTAGTTTGATTTGTATTAATTAGAAATTGTAATGCCAAGAGCCTTATAAGTTTGCAAAGATTAACCAAGGATAAATTAAGTGGAAAAAAGAAATATAACTCGTTTAAATGTTTGGTAAGAATATAAAACAAAAAAGAATGACCGTCACTAAAAAAACTAGTGCGATAACAGTTTTTAACACTAACACACGCTAGAACCAATGTCGGACTTTGAAATCCTTTAGATATCTCTTTAAGCAATAAATAGTCCAATATAAGCAGGTTGACATGTCTCGAGGGACTTCCCGGTAGAATAAAAGTCCAATTATTACGAAGAAAAATCATGATGAGTTAGGTATATTACTTCGTCAAACTACTCGTAATCTGTACATTTTACAAAATTTTCCAAAATCCTAATAAGAGAAAACGAAACAAATATGCTGTCCTCAAAAAATAAACATTTGTTCTAATAAGTTAAGAATACGAGCATGATTTAGTAGTTCCACTACACAGGTCTTCAGGAATCGCGAAGATGGGAAGATGACTGTTCGTATTTATCAATATAATTTGTAAGTCTCTGTAACTCTAGAGAAAAATCTGTTTGTATGAAACCCTTTATTTGTATATATAAATACATCAAAAGTGTCAATTACAACAACAGGTCCGGCTAACTCAATAGGTGGAGTAGCTGGCTCCCAATCTTGGAGTCATATAGGTTTGAGCTTGGCGTTTGGCTTTTTTCCCGTCTATAAAAACTAAAGTATTGATAGAGTAAAAGTTGCCTTTTTTAGTAAAAGTTGCATTTGTGGAGAAAACACGACACTAGAGTATTTTACGCATGGAGACGGATAAAAATTTGACTAAAGGGGAAGACGGCGGAGTGTTTCTTCGTAAATGAATGTTTCAAAGGTTATGATATTGATACATCTACCCTCTTTTGCCTTATGGCTTGGAGACAGATTTTAAAGTTTTGTTGGCAGTTTTGTTGGGGGGAGGAAGTGACTGATATTTGTTGGTGGGGTGAACGATTTTTTCCGCTTCTCACAAGAGAGTATACGCAATGGTTAATTTTGTTTTTTATAAATGTCTTCCGACAGGTTTTGCTACTAGTGTGGTATAAATCTTGCCATACTTAAGAGACACTGTTCTAGAATCTCAAAACATTTAGACTAGGAATACGATTATTGTTCTTCAGAAAAATATTTTCAGAAATTGCTGGATTTGATTTAAAAGCAAAATTGTTATCTTTTTAATATGACTTTGTATCTTAAGAATGTCTTTGAAGAGTTAGAAATTCGGCAAATTAATATACAAGTGAATAAGGAATTCAGCTAATCTGAACTTGAAGGATATTAAATTTTAAGCCTTTTAAGGGAGTGAAGCAATGTTTTCAAATTTCTTGAGCAAAAGAAAATGTATCGAAATATAATATGTGTAATCAGTCACTTGGATTTATCTTTTTAATTTCAAGACTCCAGGACGATCTTATCTAGATTTCTAAGAGCGCCATTACAGCAATCATTGGGCGGGGCTGTGAACATTTTGTTTGATAAACAGTTGTGCATTGGATCTTATTTTGAAAATGAAGTGGATTAAGCTACAACGAAGTCCCTATTCGGTGTAACTTCTCGTTATCTGTTCGGAACGGATTTTGTCGCAAAGGCTTCTTCGAAAATTGTCCCTGTCGAAAGCTAAAAAATTTGATACTAAAGACAATTTAGTACGACTTACTGACTTTCCATTTGTCCAGCTATTTAAAAGTTCCAAATACTTGGAATTGGGAATAATTGGCTTTTTTCATTTTTCTCACTGTTTTCAAGAAAATGTGCGTGTATTTTTCCTATCAAGCGTAACATTTTTGTCATTTAAAATCTTGACTCCTTCGTAAAGGAGTATTCTTCGAGTTAAATGAATACCTCATCAAAGGGGGTCTCGAAGACAGAACAGGGGCAAACTTCCAAAATCCCTCAAACTGCTTAGTTTTGATCACAGCTAAAATAACATTAGGAAATGAGTACATAGATCGCGAGGAAGTGAGCACCTCTGTCTGAAAGAGAGGTTTTTGCCCTTGTTAAGCTAATGACTTGTAAATATTGTTTTCGTTGAGTTTCCATGCTAATTTACTCCAGGATTTCAATTCTTAGAACTTTGGATAAGAAATAAAAATTGGGCCAAACTGTTTTTTTCGTGTAGAATCTAGACATCCAATATTTGATATTGCCCTCCCTTGGAATTTTCTACCCCTCCTGCCTCGATACCCTCTGCAGGGCGCATCCACTCCGCTAAGACAAATCAACAATAAATCATATTTCGGTTTCACCTAATGCACGTTGTTCAGCGTATTGATTTAAATCACAACGCAGGGCAAATTTGCAAGAATTGCCGAATTGGAAAATAATCTTAAGTCTTGTTTACCAGGCCTTACTATTATTAGATTTGTACTTACATGAGAATGGTTATTGTCAGTTCGGTTATGAATACTTCTCCATCAATTTTTAAATTGACGCTTCTTCCCGCAAAAAAAAAAAAAATCTGTTGTTCCTTTGTTGTTCATTTGTTGTTTCTTTGTTTATAGTTAATTATTAGTTAGCAGATGAATTGTATGATCACGCCCAGTCGCAAGTGTTAGTGTTCTTTTGTATCTTTTTAGGGGCGGGTATTGAAATATTAGTTAAATGTGTTTTTGATGTTAAATAAATTGAACTGAACTGAACTGAACTGTTGCTTTAAACTTGTTCCATTATTGATTTTTTTTTTTTTTACATTTATTCTGTGTTGTGTATAGGGGTGCCACCAGCGGGGGAGAGCGATGCCCTCTCCCCGTGAAACAAGAAGAAATTTAAAAAATGTATCAAAAGAGGAAATTGAGGGATTTCCAAATTTAAATCTTCGTCAAAAACTATTTCAAGTAGTACTTGCCCCCCCCCCCTTAAAACAGTCTCCTGGAGATATTCCTCGTATTACGTAATCCAAACTATAAAATATGGAAATGAACTATAGTAGATGCTTGTTGGAATGATTGCCCTTTTTAAAAAGATAGACGCATTATTCTTAAAAAGCATTCTCTCAACTCAACATCGTTTTCCATCCAGTCCAATAAGATTGTCATGCTTTAAGACTGAAAGATAGATTGAATCATGGACAGATAGGAAAATATATTAATTTACAGATTAATTGAGACACATGTCTGTGTTGAGTGAATAATGTTAATGATAAATAATTAAATACTCACATATGAATAATCCAGAGGCCAGTCTGATTAAGTTCATGAGAAAACAATGGTTTTCACTTAAACATAAATCATCCTGCTTAAGGTTTATGCTCACTTTGCAATTTTTGGCATGTTTATTTTCTGCTCTCCCACAGGTTTAATGAATCAACGAAAGACAACAATTTTGCCATCAATCTATAACTGAGATTTAGTTCTATCCATTTACAGAATTATATTTTTGAAATGTGGTGTTTATAGTTTTTAAAACTGAAAATACATTGAGTATTAGTTGAAAATTTTTGAAAAAGGGACAATTTTTCTATTTCTTAGGCAATTTTAATTCTTTAAACTACAAAAATTCTAAGTAATATGGAAATTTTGGCTCGACGAATGGATACATCTCAGACCAAATGAACCCAATGATGTAAGCATCTTGTCATTTTGGAATAGTTTACAGGTATATGCTTGTCGTGAAATCGCTCGTTTCAGAGGGACTTAAAAGTTAAATTCTAGCCAAAAATTGTTGCTTTTTTCATTAAGTATTGAGACTTTTCTTAAGTACGTTTTAGAATCATATTCATCTAATTGTATTAAAAGGAAGAATTATTTCTTTGGAAGGAAAATATTTCGTACATATAGAGGCATTGTCTCTCTATCGATTCTATGTCATTCTGGAATTAATTCAGGGATGACCCAAAATGATTAGTTTTTAATTCTTAAAAAATAGTGAAATTCATATATTAATTTACAATTTATTAATGAGGAAGTTTCGCTTTGCAAAAAGCAACCAACCTATGAATGTAAATTTTCAGCTTTGTAGAAAGTCTCCAGCACTGTTACTGCTGCTACTACTTTTAATAGAACCAATCCTACAACGAATACCCTCCTCCCCCGAGCCACTCCTGCCATAGCAGACTCTACTACGACTACTTCTAGGACAACTTCTAATATAACAGCTTCTACTACAAACTTTTCTACGAAACTAATCTCAACCCGACTGTTCCACTCCAACTACTCATACCATTAGTGTTCCTGCTAATTTTGCCCCTGCTACTCTGACCTGCTGTTCTGACCACGATTATTCCTCTGACTGCTTTATCTTTGAAGGTTATTGCTACAACCACCTCATACCAATATTATTCCTAGCTCGACTACTCCCACCACGACTACTATTATTACTCGTATCACGACAGCTTTTAACACCACTAATCCAACCCCAACGACCCCCCCCCCCCCGACTAATCCCAACGGTTTTGCTCCTTCAAGAAATGCTATTTCCCTGACCAATTCTACAATATCTACTCCTGCCACGATTGTTCCCACCACAACCCTACCTAGCACATCCACTCCTACCACAACTAATCGCACCACGAATAATTCCCCCATACCCTACTTCTGTATTTCTACATGTAACAAGTGCTAACTGCAATTATTGATAATATTCGTTAGCCAATACTGTTAATATTAAAAAACAAAAGTAAAAATGTGTCGATTTAGAAACAAGCCGACAAAAAAAAAATATTTTTATTAAAAGTGAAGGGTGAATTTAATAATTCAAACAAACAGAAATTATATTATATCAGTTTTAAACTTAAAACCAGCCAAAATTATTGAAAATGAAGAATGGCTAGAGTTCATCACAAATTAGTGTGGTGCTGGCTAGTCCTCAAATCTCTCAAAACGCCAGCCAGCGATTTGCTCTTATTGCCTAGATATAATCTAGGCAATATGTTTCGTTTCCACTAAAGCCCAAATGAAATTCCAGCCTTTTGAAGGGTTTAAAGGCTGCGTTAACAGCAGGCTTACTTGTGGTAATTTCTTCTCTTTTTTAGTGCGACTTCATGGTTCGTTGTGTCTCTCTGTTATGAGTTCCGTTTCTTCATTGATATGGATTTCTTTCCGTTTCAAGTTTGCCACCTTAGTTAGGCTGCTTTCTGCTAGTTTGAGATCCACTCTTTTCTTATCGTTGAGACGCTATTTTTTAATTAAAACAAAGAAAAGGTTGTTCTTGAAGCCGACAATTGCAGCTGGCAAGTCCTTGATTCTGGCATTTGGTTATTTTTCGATCCGTCGAGGGGAGGGGGCAATCTATATCCAAATTTTGTATATCTATGAAAATGCATGCTTCCATTCTATTTAGAACCTGACAGCCATTGAAAACTATAAAGAACCTGATGAGAAAGGTATATTTGCATACACCTTACATGCAAATATACCTTCTATTCTTGGTCGTTAATAACAGAGAAATGACAAAACTTATAGGTAAAATTAGTACATCTATGAAAAGCTAAGCTTTCGTTCCATTTAAAACATGACGCCCCATTGACGACTATAAAGAACTTGGAGAGAAAAGGAACAAAAATCATGTTTATATACCAAAAAAAGAAAAATACAAAAAAAAATAAAAATTCGATGTTGGTTCAAATTTGGGACTTTTGGGGTAGTTTCTAAAACCTACACAGTGCGCAAGCGCACTATCAAAAACAGCGAGACCAGGAGGTTACGCAAATGAGACTTATGAACCACGTTTACCACCCTGGATTAGTAGCTTTCCACATATCTTCAATTTTTTAGCATCGCGTTTTAATTGCAGTGTTTGAATTAAAAACTGCATCATTAACAAATTCGCTGCAAATCTGTGAAACCTACAAAAATACGTGAAAAATCACCGAACAGCTTTTCATAAGAACACGTTTTCACTCTATTGTGGCAAAAGTTCTTTCTTCGTCTATTTTTTAATTAAATTGTCATCTTTTTTGCTCGAAAGGCTGTCGATTTCTTAAGCGATGTATCATCCATTTCAAAATATTGACATCCAGTGATTATTCTTATGATTGAAAGGGTATTTCTTACCGGTTAGTGCAATAAAAAGTGGGATTGTTTAAAGTTACTATATTGTTCTTTTCGGCACTGCTGTAAATTATGTTGTTTTTGTAAAGAGCTAACGAAGGTTAATACGCTCCCAAGTACAATAAGAAGTATTTAATTGCAGTAAGCACTATGGAAACGCGAAAATGGAAAATGAACGTTAATGGAATCTTTTTAAGACGGCAGTATTGGCAGAATCATGGGAACCCTCAGAAGTGTTGTATGAAGGAGGCGTATTGAGTAATTTTCGTGGGGAGGGTGGTAATGATTTAAAAACATATTTTACCAATAAGTTTTATATTAGATTTCTTTCAGAGCACTTCAGGGTAACCCTTAGTAGGAGTGGCGCCCCTCTAGGAAATAATAGTCTAGCAAACGACACAACATTTTTCCTTGGTTCTGACTAATGGACAATTCTTCTGGGTTTGGTCTGTGTTGGTGGTTTTTGGAGGCTGATAGACCTCTTCTACATATTTGTAGGCATGAATGCATAATGGGCCGGAGGCAATAGGCTTGAGATTGTCCGGGATGAGTGTCTTCTTTGGTAAATAGAAGAGCATCGTCAATTATGGGAAATCATGTTGTAACCAAGATGAACTAAATATGGCACAAAGCCTCCATTCAACGGTATGTTCCAGGGAATCTTATCTGAACCCTTCTAAGCCGGTTTAAATGCTTCGTGTAGACTTGATATGATGTGTTAGTCCCCATGCTGCACTGGTTCTGGGACCATTGCTTTTCCTAAGGCCAAAATGATTTCAGAGATTTAAAGAATATGAAAATTGCAACTTAAGATGTTACAGTAAAAAAAAAACTATTGTATAACATCTTGACTCACGAATTCAGACGCTTCGAACTAGACTTATTAGGAGTTTCAGAAACTCATATCCCAGGGGTAGGAAGCATAAAATTAGGTGATGTAGAATTTGTTTACTCGGGTAGGGAGCATGGGGTACATAGACGGGGAGTAGGGCTTATGATGAATAAGGAAGCTGCTAAGTCCTGTTTAGGTTCGAAAGGTATTAATAATTGAATGCTAGTGGATCATTTTATGACTAAAAAGTGCAGAGTATCAGTCATCCGGGTTGCAGTGGTAGCTAGCAACCTAGTAAGAGACGATCGCTTCCAATACTAAGAATAGTAGTATATATCCGTGTAGAATAGACTAATAGAGATAGTAGTTACTCAGATTGATTTTAATTACAGCTACAGGAACAAATATACAGTATCCCAGGTATAAATATCGTGTTTTTATTAAGAGGTTTTAATTCTCAGGTCGGTAGAAATAGGGATAGGTGGTATCCTAACCTTGGTAAATTTGGTGTCGTAAAAGAAAATAATAATGCTAAAACTTCGGAAGAGTTATTACTTTCCGGGAGCTACAAAGTTGGTAGACTCTAGGATGAGAATTTGAGAGAAACGTTCCAGGAACAGTTGGATACTGAACTTCAGAGTTTAATATTTGACAATGTAGAAGATGAATTAAATAGCTTTAGTAAAATGGGTTGTGAAATTGCTGACGGTGTCTTAGGGGAGAAAGCTAGAAACGCAGCTAAGAATATTAGGGAAAATATTTTATGTTATTAAGAGAGGAGGAGGGGCTTGTACAAGAGTTATTCGAGTGATAGATCACCTGAAAATAAGAGGAATGTAAAAAAGTGGAGAAAAAAAAAAATTAAATATCAATCAAGGAGGTGTGAAGTGGAGGCCATGGAAAAAATTACTGAAGATCTGGAAGATACAGCTAGATGACATAATAGTAAAACATTTTACTGGTATGTTTCTGTAGGATGTAAATTACTTAGTATGATGATACTCTTTAAGCTCAGAGATGCTGTAGATAAAGTTTTAATAAAAGAAAAGCATGGTTTTAGAAATGGGCAAGGATGCGTCGACCAAATTTTCACTCTTACATTAATAATTTAGAAGTGACTTAGTCATCAATCCCCTTTAGTCTGAAATTTTTTTTTTTTAATTCGGTTCAAAACAATGGTCCCAATTCAAGAAGATGCAGGAAAGAAAGTAATGAAGATACTGAAGGTATTTTCCGAGATTTAAGATGGAGCTTTGAGATTAAGAAAACTAGATACAAAAAAGGTATTTTTCGAATTCTAGAGGGAGGAAATTGCGAGTCCTCCTCCCTCCTCTCAATTGGCACGACTACCCCGGATCAGGATCTCTTGGGACCTCCAGTTGCCTTCGGTTAGAGCAGTCATAGATACTTTGCAGTAGACATGGACATTTTATTCTTATGACTTAACATTTTTGGATTCTTGTGGGGAGGGGGATAGAAGTTGTATGCTAATGAAATTTAATTCCTTGTTTTCGTGTATCGTGCTTTCCCAAAATACCGGTTTTCCCAAGCAAGAAACCCATCGGCACCCATCAAATACACTATCGTGTTATCTATATTGCTTTATTGATCTTCCTGAGCACCAAAATTAGTAATTGGTACACGGATTCAATTTTCTTGGGCATTGAAATCAGCAAGCTGTTGTCCCAAATTCAGATTCATAGAGGCCCAGCCCGGTTACCGAAGCACTGACTTTAGTTTTACCGGAAAGTTGGCAGTTGGAAGGGTGTGATGAATAATAGATGGGCAATAGACCCATTTTATTCCTCCATTATTATAGATTGATAACGCTGACACAATTCAGCTTCAAATAAAGTGGGTCAAACCTAAGTGGGTGGCAAAAGATTTAGCAGGAAAGGGAGTGCTGGAGGGAACATGGCTCGTATTATGCCTCCAATCGCACTCATTTTAAAATGATTGTATGATTTTGGTTTAATCAATGTGCAACGTACCTACCTTTTATTAAGAAGCTTGTGGAAGGGCGGGGAGTAGAGGAGCGTTGTGGAGGGGCATGGATCCACATAGGCCCTTCGATCAAAAAGATTGAAAAGGGTGAGTAAATGGATAGATTTAAAACAAATAAATCCAATTGTGTAAGTATATTATCCCTTTAGGGAAAGTTGTTGCTGATGGGCTGGTGCAAAATTGCATGTTTCGCAGGGACCCCTAGGACCATAAACCCTAAGGACTGAGCATGGGTTGATTCTTCACTACTAATATCTGTTTTTGGCTACATTTCAAATGACCCAAAAGGAAAAGAAACATAGAGCTGAAATATGTATAAGTATCGGACCAGTGACATTTTTAGGGCAACAGTTCTAGGCAAAGCAAAGGGCTTTGAAATTGGGCAAGACACCAAACCGGTTAAAACACATCAGGATAATTTTCTTTAACAAATATTCCTAGGTAGTTTCACATTGACTAAGTAGGCACTTACGACTAGCTTATGCAAGGAGCGTATGAATGTTAACTTATTTCTTATTGGTGGATTATCTTCAGCTGACGAATTACAGACCATTGTACACTTTTCTGTTAAGTAGGTTTTATGACGGATAAACATCACAATTACTCTTCAAAATAAAAGTGGGTTGAGCAGACCTTCAATTGTATGTCTACCTTTTCCATTCTTTTTTTAGAGAAATATCGAGATAATAAGAGTTTCTCAAACTTTTCGATGCAGTCTTTTAGTACTATGATAAATAGCAGGATATGCTGTCTCCTGTAGCTTGTGCTTTTGAAAAGAAATAATATAGAGAAAACGGCAATAAATCTGACTATCCGCTACAAAAACTTGAATACCTAATAATCTAATCTTTCTTATGCACAATCTTCGTATTTGAATGAATGACACTATGGTATTCTTCATCCAAGAGTAAGCAAAAGAATTGATGTGTCAAGTACATGACTTGTGTTTTGTCACTTGTCAGTGCTTGAAGCAAGTTTGATTCACAAAAGAGGTTTTATATGCGTACATAAATTTGTGTGACTAGGTCTATGGACAGGCAAGCTAAAAAATTAGGCCATGACGATGATACAATAATTTTACAGCAATCTGGAATCAAACACTTAAAAACACAAAAATCATAAACACGAAACCCAATTAACATAAAATAAAATAATACAGCATTAAAGACCATGCTGTATCAAATGAATTTTAAAAGTAAAAATATGAATGAGATATTATGATCTATTTTCATTGGGCTACCTCTCAAATGTGCGTTTTTTTAATATATCAATTCTTTAAGACTCGCAAGTAATGAATTTTCTTTCAATTAGTTCATGGTAATGAACTGTAGGTAAGAGCAATTCGGTCCAATAGTAACGAAAACTCTAAAACAAAATTTGATAACAATTGATACATCGAAAGAATTGGGTTTTTATACTGATTCCAAATATGTGATATATACCACCATGCCATATGAAGACCAGAACATAATTTGCCCCAAACAAAATACATTTTAATTGTTTTCACTTTTCTAATTTTAATAAATTGAAAATTATTAAGATTTTAAGGATTAAAGTTGTAATAGTAGTCACATTGTAATATTGTTACTAGTAGTACCAGAGTAGTGTTGTATTAGTAGTAGTAGTAACAGTAGTAGCAACAGTATTAATAGCAGTAGTAGTATTTAAATACATATTGCCTTTTGGTCAGTTGAGCACCCCCCTCATGAAATGATACCCCAGAGGTTTCATCTTGTACCATATGCCCTTCCAAAAATATTGCTGAGACGCTTTTTTGGCAATCTGTATGTACATAGTATGTTTTGATTTCGTTCAAATTTCCCCTCAACATTACCTCAAATTTTCTTTTCAGTATCCTCAGCTTTGGTAGTACTCACTGCAGAAGCAGTAGTTTTAGTAGTAGTAGTGGTAGTTGTAGTAGTATCAGTAGTAGTGGTGGTGGTGTTAGCAGTAGTAGTAGAAGTATTCGTAGTAGTTGTAATAGCGAGGATGTTCGAGGAAAGTTCGAGGATGCCCATTTTTCTCGAATACATATAATATATGTAAACAATAGACGAATCACCTAACTTACAGGCCTTGCCCTGAGGGCTTTGGGGGAAGGTAGGGCTGAAGCTAAAAGGGAGGTGCAGGCCAAAAGCCTGACGAAGCCGACCTTCCTTGATAATCTGTTTATTAAATTGTTATTAAAGGTGATAGCTTGTTTTGTTTAGACTACTACTTAAATAAAGTGTTCGTCAAAAATTAAAACTTTGTTTTACGTCAAGGCATCCATATGCTTATTTGGAACATGAATAATTCCAAAAACTGATATCACTTGTACTCGTTTTTATAATAATCTATAATAAGCCGTTTCTTCTCAGTATAATGAACTCTTATACCTCAAGAGTGCCTTGAGAAAAATAAATCTAGTTTTAACGAGTAATAGCTTCTAAAATACCATATTTCTCCGATTCAAATGTTTAATAAGCAGTCAAAAGGGATTCAAAAGTTCTTTTACTCCATTCTGAAGGAGTATCAAGTGTCTGGAACTCTTTAACGAATATAATATTGGTTTTCATCCATACTATCAAAACTGCACGTTCTCAAAACGATTATTCAACAGGTCATTTGCTGTTAATCAGATTCTGGCACAAGTTCCTTAAGGCTAACAAAGAGCTTTTTAATAAGCTTGAAAATTGAACTTTGACATAATTGGGCCATATTTTGATTTTTTTTTGTCTGAAAGCGATTAATGATTTTCACAAGTTTTTATTCCCATGTGATAAGCCTGTGATAAGCCCATGTGATTAACCTGAAAGTAAGGAGTGACATTAAAACTTAAAACGAACAGAAATTATTCCGTATATGAAAGGGGTTGTCCCCTCATCAATGCCTCACTCTTTACGCTAAAGTTTTCTATTGTTTAACAAAAATAGAGTTGTCAGAAAGTCAAACTTTAGTGTAAAGAGCAAGGCGTTGAGGAGGGGACAGCCCCTTTCATATATGGAATAATTTCTGTTCGTTTTAAGTTTTAATGTCACTCCTTACTTTCAGTTTAAAAAACTTGTTTTTTTTTTTAATTTCTGATCGTTTTTTAGTTAATGCAGCTTTTATTTTGGCTTACCGTCATTGAATAAGTAAACAAAATTTGCATAAATTTTTACTTTTCTTTTGCTAAATGGCTGTCTCAAAATTTGGTTCTGACATAATGTACAAATTAACTTGCGTAACGAACTTCTATATTCGTATATTTTTCTTCTGGCAAAAAATACAAAGTTGCAGATTTTTGCAGAAATGAGCTTGAAACTTATGTAATAGGGTTTTCTGATATGCTGAATCTGACGGTGGGATTTTCATTAAAATTCTTTCACTTGAAGGGGATGTTTCCCCCCTCTTTAAAAAATCAGATAAATTTTCTCAGGCTCATAGCCTTTGATGAGTAATACTAAACTTAATAAAATTTATATATTTAAAATCAGCATTTTAAGCCCATTCTCTTGATACATTTATTGAAATCAAAGTTTCGTTTTTAAAAGTGTCAATCACTGTTGAACCGTATCGGTTTTTTTTTATTATTGTTTTTTCTATTACGTATATGTTATTACGTATATTAGGGGGTTCTACCCTTAGTCAATACAACGCTATTTATGCTAAAAGTTAAAATTTTGTTTATTTAACAAACCCCTGAATCACAAAGGCTGTTTAATTAAAATAGATAGCTCTTTTGAAAGCACTAAAAAAAAAAATGTAGCGTAAAGAGCGAGGTATTGACTCGGCGGCGAACCCCCTCATATACGTAATAATTTCTGTTCATTTTAAGTTCTAATGTTGCTTCTTACTTTCAGTTGAAAAAACTTATTTTTTTTCAAATTTAATTTCTGATCGTTTTTTAAATAATGCTTGGAAATCCGGCGCCCCCTTCATGAAAATGTCCCTTACCCCAAAGAAACATCCTCCACGGAAAGATTCTCCCGAGTAACCCCCTCCTCCAGCCCCCCCCACCAGAAAAAAATCCTTCCTGAAAATGTCTGTATGCTTCCCAATAACCAATAGAATATGTAAGCAATGGGCAAAGTTCATAACTTGCAGCCCTTCCCCTGGGAACTGTGGGGGATTACGTCATCCTAAAAGACATATTTAGTATATTTTCGACTATGCTGAACAAAATGGCTATTTCAAAATTTTAATTGGGTGACTTTGGGAAAAATATGAGCGTGGGAGGGGGCCTAGTTGCCCTCCATTTTTTCCCTTAAAAAGGGCCCTAGAACTTTTAATTTCCGTTCCAATGAGCCCTCCTACGATATTCTAGGACCCCTGGGTCAATCCCTGGGTCGATTATCCCTGAAAAAAAAAAAAAAAAAAAAAAAAAAAAAAAAAAAAAAAAAAAAAACACGCATCCGTGATCTTTTTTTGGGTAAAAAATGGAAAATTCCACATTTTTGCAGATAGGAGCTTGAAACCTCTACAGTAGGGTTCTCTGATATGCTGAATATGATGGTGTGATTTTGATTAAGGTTCTATAGCTTTTAGGGGGTCTTTTCCTCTTTTTTCGAAAATAAGCCAAATTTTCTCAGGCGCGTAACTTTTGATGGGTAGAACTAAACTTGATGAAACTTGTATATTTGAAATCACAATTAAAATCTGATTCTTTTGATGTATCTATTGGTATCAAAATTCCGTTTTTTAGACTTTCGGTTACCATTGAGCCGGGTCGCTCCTTACTTAAAGTTCGTTACCACGAACTGTTTGATGATAATTAATTTTTATTCATTAATAATAAAAGGTGATCATTAATTTTTTTTCAATATCTATATTATTGGGTTAATACAGCCATAATTTATCCTGCCTTGTTTTTTGTTACCATAAGGATTTCAAAGATAAATATCTTTAAAATTGACTACGGGGAGGACAAGATACCCTTATCCCAAACAGGAAGGGGCGGAAATTACAGAAGCAGCTCATTTCTGCAGACGCATTTTAGTAGAAAAGATGGGCCAGTGACAACTTGTTAAAACGAAAATCAGGCAAGGAGTTTTGACCCATATGTTGAAAGTAAAAATTGAACTCTTGATCCTTTCAAATCGCCTTCCCCACCTTCAACTACTATTTTTTTTTGTTTTTGTTTTCTTCAGAATAATAGGCTTGTTGTACTTTGTTTGAAATGGCAAGGTAAGAATCTTCAATCAGAATGAAAGAAATAGCGGTGACTTCGTGAAGTAACATGTTTCCCGTATATTATTTGTTTTATTTACTTTTTTATCAAACTCTTTTTTTCACTTTTTTTCGCCACTTCGTATGGAAGAGGGGGACTGTCAAAATTTGAGAAGGTTCTTATTCATTCAGACATTGAATTCTAGAACTGCATGTTCCAATCCTCTTTTTTAAGGGCCAAAAGCCATTGTAAGGAAACCAGCCACCTACCTTACCCTTTTTCCCCTAGGGCCCCTCTATAACCCTCACATTCAAATTTTCGAAACCTGTTTTCCTCAGAATAATCGAAAGATCTAATAAATGTGCTTTGATTCCAAACGTTCATAGATTTGTTTTATAGTAGAACAAAAGGGGAGAAATTTTGTCTTGGCTGTTCAACCGACTTGAAACCTTCAGAGCTCATATCTTACGCGAGAGGGGGGGGGGGCTAAAATTTCAGTTCAGAGAGGTGAGGTTGCTGGGGGCCGAAAAATGGTCTAGAAAAAACTTGTTATCTTTGATTTTTTTTTTTTAAACTAACACCTTCAGCTCATGGCCTAAGGAGATTCTAGCGTAAAAAATAGCTTGGTGGCACGGTCTCTATTAAAATTAGGCCTAAAAAAGGGCCTGAAAAACCTTTCCCGATAGATTTAAAACTTACATGCTAAGAAAGGGGTTACACGAAACTGGACTTTCATTGGAGGAAGTAAAGAGTAGAGTTTTGAGGTGATTCGGGTGGAGCGGGAGAGTGTGCATCTATTTTGGCCTAAGGCTTGTTGGTACGTCCATGAATCATTATTATTATTAGTAGTAGCATATACGCCGCAATGCCCAATTCAGACAAGACAGAACCAATAACTTGGAAACAGATTTCTTAAATTTTGGAAATAATGCGATTTTTGCAGAAAAAAAACAGAAAATCTTAGAAAAGGATCAAAAATTGAATAGCAACTAGCGTGGAGGGAACTTAACCCTTTAATATAAACAAATTAAGTTCATAAGCTAACTTACTTAGTTAAATTAACTTATAAGCATTTCCTATCAAGTAAATAATTAAAAAAGAATTAATTTTCACAAAATCATTGTTTTTTCATGATAAGTGACCACTAACACCTCAACGACCTTTTCGGTTAATTCTATGGAGGATCCAAAAGCGGGAAGGTCTATTCACTCAAAAGTATGATTTATAATTACCCGTATTTGTGTTGTAAAAGATTTATAATTTTTATACAAAAGATCTTGAACAGTTCAGCATATGATGCGCTAAGGATGAATAATTTCGCCTTAATCTTCGTGACAAAGGGATTTGAAATTTTGAGTCTCTAAGAGTTTCGTGCATAATGCTACCGCACGTCAGAACACTCCAATAAATCATGGAAATTCGAATTGGCAAAGAAAGCAAATAATTTTTGTTTCAATTCAGACATAGCTTTACCGCACTAACAGAATCTCCAGCTTTCGCCATACTCTTCTAGTATATAATTATATCCCAAAACCAATTCTAGACCTCGTTTTCTTTCAACCTGTTTCCTGCTATTTTTTGGTTTGTAAGCTAATGATGAAATATGCTCGCTTTGTCCAGAATAGACATGAATTCTGACCTCGCCCCATATAGAGAAGAAGTAAGATTGAAAGTCTATGCCAGACAATGAAATGACACAGAATTGAAAAGAGCTCAAATGACCAAATTGGGAAATAGGGACATTTTCGGGAAAAGCAAAAACATTCCAATTTTTGTCAATGAGGACTTTTGCGGAGCCATCTCAAGTACAGCAGAGGAAAACACGATCCTCTCGAGTGATTAAAAAAAAAAAAAAAGTTTTTTCACCTGAAAGTAAGCAGCAACATTAAACCTTAAAACAAACAGAAATTATTACGTATATGAGGGGTTTCGCCCCCTTGTCAATACCTCGCTCTTTACGCTAAAGTTGGAATTTTGTTCCCGTTCTTTAAGAATGATCCTTTAATCACAAAGGCCGTTTAATTAGAATACATAGCTCTTTTGACAGTACTAAAAAAACTTTAGCGTAAAGAGTGTGTTATTTAAGAGGGGTGAACCCCCTTATTAACGTAACAATTTCTGTTCGTTTTAAGTTTTAATGTTGCTCCTTACTTTCAGTTGAAAATACTTGTTTTTTTTAATTAAATTTCTGATCGTATTTTAAATAATGCTGGGAAATGCGGTGCCCCCTTCATGGAAAAATTCTCTTCCCCCATGGAAAGAACATCCCACGTAACCCCCTGCCCCGATCCCCCACCAGAAAAAATCCCCCCTGGAAACATCTGTATACTTCCTAATAACCATTACAATATGTAAACAATGGGCAAAGTTCATAACTTGCAGCCCTTTACCCGGGGACTGTGGGGATTAAGTCATCCTCAGAACATAGTTATTAGATTTTTTGACTAGGTTGAACAGAATGGCAATTGCAAAATTGACTATCTAATGGCTGTCTCGGTTACTATTGAGCCAGATCGTTCCTTACTTACAGTTCGTTACCACGAACTGTATGAGTTAAACAAAATAAAGGAGGTATTGTGTAAAATACAGCCCAACATGAGGGAGATAAACATTAGGTAAAGACGGGATGAGTTCTTAGTACAATAAAATATCGAAACATGAAAAAAAGCAATAGTAAAGTAATGGCAAATTTAAAACTGAAGGGAAAAACAAAGAAATAAAAAAGGAAGTAAAATCACCTTTACAAGGTAAAAGCAAAAGTGCTTACTCAATCACTTTGGTAAAGCATGAATAAGCAAAGAATAAAAATCACTGAGGAAACTTTGTCTTTTTTTTATTATGCAAATGTTCTAAATTTATTTGATAAGGGGTTTGCATTGGTACCGCTGGTGAAAATACTTTTACATGAGCAAAGTGTAAAAGAAACTAAAAGATTTTAGCTGAAAAGTTGATAAAAACGTAATAATTCATCTTACGCTAGTAGCTTTCATATGCAAATATCTTATGAAGAGCAAATTTAAAATAATGAGTTTTGTATATTTAAATAAACGTAAATAGTAGAGTCTGTTGATGAATATATTCCAAACGTTGCTTTTAGTAGAGAGCTATCTATAACTCCCGTACGAACACCATATATGGGCATAGAGTCCCTAGGGAGAACACCTGTGCTGTCAGTCCGACGGGGCACCATATATGGGCATGGAATCCCCAGGGAGAACACGTTTCTGAGAAATTGATTGCGTAACCTAGCCTAACCTCATGAACTCGTGACAGGGCACCATATATGGACATAGACTCCCTAGGGGAAATGGATTTCTGAGAAATTGATTGCGTAATCGAAGGGGAAGTGGATTTCCGAGAACTTGATTGCATAATCGATTGGGAATTTTATTGATCCGATAACGGGAAACAAATCACGTGTCTCCTTCTAAGCCAATCAGAGAGTCGCTTACATATTAGTGGAAGAGGATTGCAGAGAATATAAGGAAAGGATTTTTGCTATAGTTTTTTTTTATTAATCTGTGAATAGAATTCAAAGGAGTGAGCAGAACAGTTTGACTTTACTCATTGAGATATATATTTGTGTTGATGATGATGACGAGTGGGATGTTTACCCTATTAGAAGTTGATAGTGGAGTTGGTAGCAATAGTACAAGAGCACCAAACATTGCGGTGGAAATCACGAGAGGATCACGGCTTTGTCTGGAATGGGATGAAGTATATGCAAGATATGTGATATCCTTTAGCAAATTTAAAATGGAGGATCAATTATGTTTCGCTGCTAAAGTTGATATAGCACATGTGAATAGACTTCAATGTGCTTTAAGTGCATTAGTGAAACATATCGAAGATAATAAACTTTATTGCTAATTGTACATGCTTAGCATTATTGTTGTTGTAATTATTCAATTAAATTGTTTCGAAATCGAAAATGTTAAAATTTATTTTACTGGCACTGGCACGTATGCACAGGGAGGGAGGGGGAGTAGATAGTCCATGGGTAAATAATTCATTTTACTATAACATCATTCCCAAATCGGCCGAGAAGTTGTTGCTTCTCGAGCTGAAATGGCAGGTAGTAAATAATGGGCATACGTGTTGGAATAAAATCAGGTTTTTAGATTCCTTTAGTTTTTTTCCCAAGGCATTGAGTCAATTGATACAAGTGCAGAAAAGCGACAATTTTGATAGTTTTCCTTTGCTTAAGAAGCACTTTCCAGACAGTGAAATGTATGACCTATTGATCCAAGCCGTTTTCAAAAATTTGTAAACGATGGATAATTTTCTTAAGAAAACACACTAAATTAGACAAAAATATGCTAAATGTTTCTTTATTACCTAAGTAACAAGACAAAAAATCAAGAATTTATGCGCAGTTTTAACTAGTTAAGGCTAAATTTGTTAAAGATGGGGCATTTTCTTAAACAAAAATAAATTTAAAAATATACTAAATGTTCCTTTATTAGCTGTTTAACACAACTAAAATTGAAGAATTTATGCACAGTTTTCACTAGCTAAGGCTAAATTTGTTAAAGATGGTCCATTTTCTTAAGAAAACACTTACATTAGGAAAGAAAACCATATGTTCCTTTATTACCTACGTAACACGACAAAAAATCAAGAATTTATGCGCAGTTTTAAATAGCTAAGGCTAAATTTGTTAAAGATAAGACATTTTCTTAAGAAAACACACTCAATTAGAAAAAAATATACTAAATGTTTCTTTATTACCTAAGTAACAAGACAAAAAATCAAGAATTTATGCGCAGTTTTAACTAGTTAAGGCTAAATTTGTTAAAGATGGGGCATTTTCTTAAACAAAAATAAATTTAAAAAATATACTAAATGTTCCTTTATTAGCTGTTTAACACAACTAAAATTGAAGAATTTATGCACAGTTTTCACTAGCTAAGGCTAAATTTGTTAAAGATGGTCCATTTTCTTAAGAAAACACTTACATTAGGAAAGAAAACCATATGTTCCTTTATTACCTACGTAACACGACAAAAAATCAAGAGTTTATGTGCAGTTTTAACTAGCTAAGGCTAAATATATTAAAGATGGGCCATTTTCTTAAGAAAACACTTAGATTAGAAAAAAATACTAAATGTTCCTTTATTACCTAAGTAACACGACGAAAAATCAAGAATTTATGCACAGTTTTAACTAGCTAAGGCTAAATTTGTTAACGATGGATCATTTTCTTAAGAAAACACACTAAATTAGGAAAGAAAACCAAATGTTCCTTTATTACCTAAGTAACACGACAAAAAATGAAGAATTTATGCGCGGTTTCAACTAGCTAAGGCTAAGTTTGTTAAAGATGGGTAATTTTCTTAAGAAAACACACTAAATTAGAAAAAATACTAAATGTTCCTTTATTACCTAAGTAACACGACAAAAAATGAAGAATTTATGCGCAGTTTCAACTAGCTAAAGCTAAATTTGTTAAAGATGGGGCATTTTCTTAAGAAAACACATAAATTAGGAAAGAAAACCAAATGTTACTTTATTACCTAAGTAACACAACTAAAATTGAAGAATTTATGCACAGTTTTAACTAGTTAAGGCAAAATTTGTTAAATATGGGGCATTTTCTTAAACAAAAATAAATTTAAAAAATATACTAAATGTTCCTTTATTACCTAGGTAACACGACAAAAAATGAAGAATTTATGCACAGTTTTAACTAGTTAAAGCTAAATTTGTTAATGATGGATCATTTTCTTAAGAAAACACACTAAATTAGGAAAGAAAACCAAATGTTTCTTTATTACCTAAGTAACACAACTAAAAATCAAGAATTTATTCACAGTTTTAACTAGTTAAGGCTAAATTTGTTAAAGATGGGCCATTTTCTTAAGAAAACACTTACATTAGAAAAAAAATGTTCCTTTATTACCTAAGTAACACGACAAAAAATCAAGAGTTTATGTGAAGTTTTAACTAGCTAAGGCTAAATTTGTTAACAATGGATCATTTTCTTAAGAAAACACACTAAATTAGGAAAGAAAACCAAATGTTCCTTTATTACCTAAGTAACACGACAAAAAATGAAGAATTTATGCGCGGTTTTAACAAACCGACAAGTACGATCATTTATTCTTAATTTCCAAAAAGAAAGAACCTCAAAATTTCATAGAACGCTCCTTATTCATTTACTACTTACAAGATAAAGGGAAACAGGTTGCCCGGTCATCGATCACGTGTGGGCGACCACCTCTGAATTCTTCCTCCTATTGCTGGAAATGGTCAAGCGAATTTGAGCCTGTTTTTAAATTTAATTTTCGATGGTTTTTAAATAATGTCAAGAAATTCGGCTCCACTACCATGGAATAATCCCCCGACTGTTCGCTATTTACTACATTACAGCTATATATATATATATATATATATATATATATATATATATATATATATATATATATATATATATATATATATATATATATATATATATATATATATATATATATATATATATATATATATATATATATATATATATATATATATATATATATATATATATATATATATATATATATATATATATATATATATATATATATATATATATATATATATATATATATATATATATATATATATATATATATATATATATATATTACATACGACAAGGACGGAACAAAATTATACACGCACACTATTTGATTTTAGAAATAGAAAGTCATAGAAAAGATTCAATTTACGGAAAACCAAGTCAGTCTCAATTCTTAGAAAATTAACAACTGTTTATCATCGCTAACCCCCTAACCTAACCTAACCCTAGAAATGTTAGGTAACCTAACCTAACCTGGGGGGTGTGGGTCCTGCTCGTGGCCGGCTTTCGGCCCCGGGGGTTGGGGGGTCCCGCCCGTGGCCGGTCTTCGGCCTGCGGCCCCGGGGGACGGGGGGTCCTGCGCCCCGGGGGTCTGGGGGGTCCCGCCCGTGGCCGGCGGTCACTGCGGTGTGCCCGCTGCGGTGCCCGCTGCGATTTCATAGTGTCGCGCCACCCCAACTTTTCTTGGCTTTATGTATAAATTTCATAGTGGCGTGTGCCACTTAACCTACCGCTTTTTGGGCGGTCACTGTGGTGTGCCCGCTGCGGTGCCCGCTGCGAGGGGCCGGGGAGCCTTGCTGCGAGGGGCCGGGACCCCCGCCCCCGGGGTGCGGGACCCCCTGCCCCCCGGGGCCGCAGGCCGAAGACCGGCCACGGGCAGGACCCCACAACCCCCGGGGCCGACAGCCAGCCACAGGCGGGACCCCCCACCCCCCAGGTTAGGTTAGGTTACCTAACATTTCTAGGGTTAGGTTAGGTTACCTAACATTTCTAGGTTAACTTACTCTAGGTTAAATGATGCGCCACTTAACCTAGTGTAAGTTAACCTAAAAATGTCAGGTAACCTAACCCTAGAAATGTTAGGTAACCTAACCTGGGGGGTGGGGGTCCCACCCGTGGCCGGCTTTCGCCCCCGGGGGGGTGGGGGGTCCCGCCCGTGGCCGGTCTTTGGCCTGTGGGAACCGGGGGTGGGGGGTCCCCGCACCCCGGGGGGTGGGGGGTCCTGCCCGTGGCCTGCGGTCACTGCGGTGTGCCCGCTGTGGTGCCCGCTGCAATTTCATAGTGTCACGCCACCCCAACTTTTACTGGCTTTATGTATAAATTTCATAGTGGCGTGGGCCACTTAACCTACCGCTTTTGGGGCGGTCACTGCGGTGTGCCCGCTGCGGTGGCCACTGCGAGGGGCCGGGGAGCCTTTATGTATAAATTTCATAGTGGTGTGTGTCACTTAACCATCTCTAAATTGATTAGACGATTTTTGGAAATCCGTGACGTGGGGGTCCTCTCACGCATAAATTATATTTTTTCTCAATATCATTTAATAGGTTAATTATCCTAACCTAACTATATCCCAACTTTTACTGGCTTTATGTATAAATTTCATAACTTATAAAACCTTTCCCCAGGGGGGGCTGAAGTAAACCTTTCCTGTCACTTTTTCCAGACAATTTTGCAAAAAGTGACGTTACGATGAAGAATTAGATATCTAAATGTTGATGAAGTATGCATGTTTCTGTTCGAAACCTCTCCCGAGGGGGTTATATGATGAATGGTGGACAGAGAGTCTTCTGGATTCTTCCCCCGTATGATTTTCATAATAATAATTAACCGTTATTAGAGTATATTTTGTGATGTTTGAAGGTTCTTAAATCCAGTGCAAATTGAAATATAGATAGAAATATAATGATGAATAGTTCAAATGTAGTCGACGATTCTTCAATGGCTGATGTGAATTTAAATAACTTTTTAAGACATGATAGAATTTTTGTATAGCGATGATAAACAGTTGTTAATTTTCTAAGAATTGAAACTGACTTGGTTTTCCGTAAATTGAATCTTTTCTATGACTTTCTATTTCTAAAATCAAATAGTGTGCGTGTATAATTTTGTTCCGTTACAAGACAAGATTCCGTTACAGATATATATATATATATATATATATATATATATATATATATATATATATATATATATATATATATATATATATATATATATATATATATATATATATATATATATATATATATATATATATATATATATATATATATATATATATATATAGCTGTAATGTAGTAAATAGCGAACAGTCGGGGGATTATTCCATGGTAGTGGAGCCGAATTTCTTGACATTATTTAAAAACCATCGAAAATTAAATTTAAAAACAGGCTCAAATTCGCTTGACCATTTCCAGCAATAGGAGGAAGAATTCAGAGGTGGTTGGCCACGCGTGATCGATGCCCGGGCAACCTGTTTCTCTTTATCTTGTAAGTAGTAAATGAATAAGGAGCGTTCTATGAAATTTTGAGGCTCTTTCTTTTTAGAAATTAAGAATAAATGATCGTACTTGTCGGTTTGTTAAAACCGCGCATAAATTCTTCATTTTTTGTCGTGTTACTTAGGTAATAAAGGAACATTTGGTTTTTTTTCCGAATTTAGTGTATTTTCTTAAGAAAATGGTCCATCGTTAACAAACTTAGCCTTAGCTAGTTGAAACTGCACGTAAATTTTTCATTTTTTGTCGTGTTACTTAGGTAATAAAGGAACATTTAGTATTTTTTTCTAATTTAAGTGTGGTTCTAAGAAAATGGCACATCTTTAACAAATTTAGCCTTAGCTAGTTAAAACTGCACATAAACTCTTGATTTTTGTCATGTTAGGCCTACTTAGGTAATAAACGAACATTTGGTTTTCTTTCCTAATGTAAGTGTTTTCTTAAGAAAATGGCCCATCTTTAACAAATTTAGCCTTAACTAGTTAAAACCACGCATAAATTCTTCATTTTTTGTCGTGTTACTTAGGTAATGAAGGAACATTTTGTCTTCTTTCCTAATTTTGAGTTTTTTCTTAATAAAATGGCCCTTCTTTAACAAATTTAGCCTTAGCTAGTTAAAACTGTGCATAAATTCTTGATTTTTTGTCGTGTTACTTAGGTAATAAAGAAACATTTAGTATTTTGTTCTAATTTATTGTGTTTTCTTAAGAAAATGGTCCATCTTTAACAAATTTAGCCTTAGCTAGTTAAAACCGCGCATAAATTCTTGATTTTTTGTCGTGTTACTTAGGTAATAAAGAAACATTTGGTATTTTTTTCTAATGTAAGTGTTTTCTTAAGAAAATGGCCCATCGTTAACAAATTTAGCCTTAGCTAGTTAAAACTGCACATAAACTCTTGATTTTTTGTCGTGTTACTTAGGTAATAAAGGAACATTTGGTATTTTTTTCTAATGTAAGTGTTTTCTTAAGAAAATGGCCCATCTTTAACAAATTTAGCCTTAGCTAGTTAAAACCATGAATAAATTCTTGATTTTTTGTCGTGTTACTTAGGTAATAGAGGAACATTTAGTATTCTTTCCTAATTTATATGTTTTCTTAAGAAAATGGCCCATCGTTAACAAATTTAGCCTTAGCTAGTTAAAACTGCACATAAACTCTTGATTTTTGTCATGTTACTTAGGTAATAAACGAACATTTGGTTTTCATTCCTAATGTAAGTGTTTTCTTAAGAAAATGGCCCATCTTTAACAAATTTAGCCTTAACTAGTTAAAACCACGCATAAATTCTTCATTTTTTGTCGTGTTACTTAGGTAATAAGAAAATGGTCCATCTTTAACAAATTTAGCCTTAGCTAGTTAAAACTGCACATAAACTCTTGATTTTTTGTCGTGTTATTTAGGTAATAAAGGAACATTTGGTTTTCTTTCCTAATTTAGTGCGTTTTCTTAAGAAAATGGTCCATCTTTAACAAATTTAGCCTTAGCTAGTTAAAACTGCGCATAAATTCTTCAATTTTAGTTGTGTTAAACAGCTAATAAAGGAACATTTTTCCTTTCCTAATTTAGTGTGCTTTCTTAAGAAAATGATCCATCTTTAACCAATTTAGCCTCAGCTAGTTAAAACTGCACATAAACTCTTCATTTTTTGTCGTGTTACTTAGGTAATAGAGGAACATTTAGTTTTCTTTCCTAATTTAGTGTGTTTTCTTGAGAAAATGGTCCATCTTTAACAAATTTAGCCCTATCTAGTTAAAACTGCACATAAACTCTTGATTTTTTGTCGTGTTACTTAGGTAATAAAGGAACATTTGGTTTTCTTTCCTAATTTAGTGCGTTTTCTTAAGAAAATGGTCCATATTTAACAAATTTAGCCTTAGCTAGTTAAAACTGCGCATAAATTCTTCAATTTTAGTTGTGTTAAACAGCTAATAAAGGAACATTTTTCCTTTCCTAATTTAGTGTGCTTTCTTAAGAAAATGATCCATCTTTAACCAATTTAGCCTCAGCTAGTTAAAACTGCACATAAACTCTTCATTTTTTGTCGTGTTACTTAGGTAATAGAGGAACATTTATTTTTCTTTCCTAATTTTGTGTGTTTTCTTAAGAAAATGGTCCATCTTTAATAAATTTAGCCTTAGCTAGTTAAAACTGCGCATAAATTCTTGATTTTTATCGTGTTACTTTCCTAATAAAGGAATATTTAGTATTTTTTTTTCTAATTTAGTGTTTTTTCTTAAGAAAATGAACCATCGTTAACAAATTTAGCCTTAGCTAGTTAAAGCTGCACATAAACTATTGATTTTTTGTCGTGTTACTTAGGTAATAAAGGAACATTTAGTATTTTTTTTCTAATGTAAGTGTTTTCTTAAGAAAATGGACCATCGTTAACAAATTTAGCCTTAGCTAGTTTAAACTGCACATAAATTCTTCAATTTTAGTTGCGTTAAACAGCTAATAAAGGAACATTTGGCTTTCTTTCCTAATTTAGTGTGTTTTCTTAAGAAAATGATCCATCTTTAACAAATTTAGCCTTAGCTAGTTAAAACTGCGCATAAATTCTTGATTTTTTGTCGTGTTACTTTCCTAATAAAGGAACATTTAGTATTTTTTTCTAATTTAGTGTGTTTTCTTAAGAAAATGATCCATCGTTAACAAATTTAGCCTTAGCTAGTTAAAACTGCACATAGACTCTTGATTTTTTGTCGTGGGTCTTAGGTAATAAAGGAAAATTTGGTATTCTTTCATAATTTTGAGTTTTTTCTTAAGAAAGTGGCCCATCCTTAACAAATTTAGCCTTAGATAGTTAAAACTGCACATAAACTCTTGATGTTTTGTCGTGTTACTTAGATAATAAAAGGAACATTTGGTTTTCTTTCCTAATTTAGTGTGTTTTCTTAAGAAAATGATCCATCGTTAACAGTTTAGCCTTAGCTAGTTAAAACTGTGCATAAATTCTTGATTTTTTGTCGTGTTACTTAGATAATAAAGGAACATTTAGTATATTTTTTAAATTTATTTTTGTTTAAGAAAATGTCCCATCTTTAACAAATTTTGCCCTAACTAGTTAAAACTGTGCTTAAATTCTTCAATTTTAGTTGTATTGCTTAGCTAGTAAAGGAACATTTAGTATTTTTTTCTAATTTAAGTGTTTTCTGAAGTAAATGGCCCATCTTTAACAAATTTAGCCTTAGCTAGTTAAAACTGCGCATAAATTCTTGATTTTCTGTCGTGTTACTTAGGTAATATAGAAACATTTAGTATTTTTTTCTAATTTAGTGTGTTTTCTTAAGAAAATGATCCATCGTTAACAAATTTAGCCTTAGCTAGTCAAAACCGCGCATAAATTCTTCATTTTTTTGTCGTGTTACTTAGGTAATAAAGGAACATTTGGTTTTCTTTCCTAATTTAGTGTGTTTTCTTAAGAAAATGATCCATCGTTAACAAATTTAGCCTTAGCTAGTTAAATCTGTGCATAAATTCTTGATTTTTTGTCGTGTCACTTAGGTAATAAAGGAAAATTTAGTATTTTTTTCTAATGTAAGTGTTTTCTTAAGAAAATGGCCCATCTTTAACATATTTAGCCTTAGCTAGCTAAAACTGCATATAAACTCTTGATTTTTTGTCGTGTTACTTAGGTAATAAAGGAAAATAGGGTTTTCTTTCCTAATGTAAGTGTTTTCTTAAGCAAATGGCCCATCTTTAACAAATTTAGCCTTAGCTAGTTAAAACTGTGCATAAATTTTTCAATTTTAGTTTTGTTAAACAGCTAATAAAGGAACATTTAGTATATTTTTTAACTTATTTTTGTTTAAGAAAATGCCCCTTCTTTAAAAAATTTAGCTTTAACTAGTTAAAACTGTGCATAAATTCTTCATTTTTTGTCGTGTTACTTAGGTAATAAAGAAACATTTAGTATATTTTTTTCTAATTTAGTGTGTTCTCTTAAGAAAATGGCCCATCTTTAACAAATTTAGCCTTAGCTAGTTAAAACTGCGCATAAATTCTTGATTTTTTGTCGTGTTACTTAGGTAATAAAGAAACATTTAGTATATTTTTTTCTAATTTAGTGTGTTTTCTTAAGAAAATGATCCATCGTTAACAAATTTTTGAAAACGGCTTGGATCAATAGGTCACACATTTCACTGTCTGGAAAGTGCTGTTTAAGCAAAGGAAAACTATCAAAATTGTCGCTTTTCTGCACTTGAATCAATTGACTCAATGCCTTGGGGAAAAAACTAAAGGAATCAAAAACCTGATTTTATTCCAACACGTATGCCCATTATTTACTACCTGCCATTTCAGTGAGAGAAGTAACAACCTCTCCGCCGATTTGGGAATGATTTTATAGGTAAATGAATTATTTACCCATGGAGTATCTACTCCCCCTCCCTCCCTGTGAATACATGCCAGTGCCGGTAAAATAAATTTTAACATTTTCGATTTCGAAACAATTTTATTGAATAATTACAACAACAATAATACTAAGCATGTACAATTAGCGATACAGTTTATTGTCTACGATATGTTTCACTAATGCACTTAAAGCACATTGAGGTCTATTCACATGTGCTATATAACTTTAGCAGCGAAACATAATTGATCCTCCATTTTAAATTTGCTCAAGGATATCACATATCTTGCATATACTTCATCCCATTCCAGACAAAGCCGTGATCCTTTCGTGATTTCCACCGCAATGTTTGGTGCTCTTGTACTATTGCCATCAACTCCACTATCAACTTCTAATAGGGTAAACATTCCCCTCGTCATAATCATCAACACAAATATATATCCAAATGAGTAAAGTCAAACTGTTCTTCTCACTCATTTTAATTCTATACACAGACTAATAAAAAAAACTATAGCAAAAATCCTTTCCTTATATGCTCTGCAACCCTCTCCCACTAATATTTAAGCGACTCTCTGATTGACTTAGAAGGAGACACGTGATTTGTTTCCCGTTATCGGATCAATAAAATTCCCAATCGATTACGCAATCAAGTTCTCGGAAATCCACTTCCCCTTCGATTACGCAATCAATTTCTCAGAAATCAATTTCCTCTAGGGAGTCTATGTCCATATATGTTGCCCCGTCACGAGGTCATAAGCCTAAGCTAGGTTACGTAATAAAGTTCTCAGAAACGTGTTCTCCCTGGGGATTGTATGCCCATATATGGCGCCCCGTCGGACTGACAGCATAGGTGTTCTCTCTAGGGACTCTTTGCCCATATATGGTGTTCGTACGGGAGTTACAGATAGCTCTCTACTGCTTTTTATTATTTTGGTGTCTACTGACAAGGCTTGCTCTCCAATTACAGATAGCTACTCTGAAATATGTCACTGCCTGGTATATCAAACAATAGTCGTAGTGTAATTGCTCTTATGGTTTTCAAAGCGAATTCTTTGAGCAAATACTTTTCATAAGATATTCCCCCGCTTTTCCCTCTACTGCACTGATGAGCATATATATATATATATATATATATATATATATATATATTTTTTTTTTTTTTTTTTTTTTTTTTTTTTTTTTTTTTTTTTTTTTTTATATATATATATATATATATATATATATATATATATATATATATATATATATATATATATATATATATATATATATATATATATATATATATACACATATATATAATATATATATATATATATATATATATATATATATATATATATATATATATATATATATATATATATATATATATATATATATATATATATATATATATATATATATATATATATATATATATATATATATATATATATATATATATGTATATATATATATATATATATATATATATATATATATATATATATATATATATATATATATATATATATATATATATATATATATATATATATATATATATATATATATATATATATATATATATGTCTCTATATATATATCTCTATATCTATATATATATATATATATATATATATCTCTCTCTCTCTCTCTATATCTCTCTCTCTATCTCTATCTATATCTATCTATATCTATCTCTATCTATCTGTCTCTATGCGTATGCTCTGTCTGTATGTATGATATAGTAGTGATTTATATTGTTATCTGTTGCGGCCTATCTGGCCCATGGAAAGAAATTCTTACATTATCGCCTATTACAGGCGCAAAATATTCATCAGAACGAGGGACGATCAGAGGAATCATGCCCTCATCCTTATATTTTTACTTCGAGATTCATGAAAAGTTAGAATTTTGACCTCTTCAGACCGAAACTGCTTTTTTAAGCAACAGACAGGCTGAAATAGCTACTATGCTGCGGCGTGATGTTTTTTTGTTACTTGAAGGTGCACTACAACTTTTGGTTTCTCTCTGTATGAGTCCGCTTCCGATACTCTTGGACCGCTAGTACTGTATGATCAACCCTGAAGGAAAAAAAGGAATATCAAATAGCTTCGCATCTACGGACAACCTTCTCGAAAATAATTACAAAATGTGGCATTTTGTACGCACGGGCTTGAAACTTGAATGGTAGGGCTTTCTGATATGCTGAAATTTAAGGGTGTTATTTTGATCAATTGAAAGTTCTAGTGCCCTTTTAAGTAGCAAAGTGTTTTCCCCTTGCTTTAAAATAAAGTATGTTTTTTTCAGGCAAGCAGTTTTGATGGGTAATTTTATTGAATATTACATATTTTGAATCACCAAAAGAATTTGCTTCTTTTGATGTATTAAGTAAAAAAAAAATTAATTGAAAGTAAGAAGCGACATTAAAACTTAAGACAAACAGAAATTATTTTGTATTTGAATTGGTCTGTCCTCTCCTCAATGCCTCACTCTTCACGCTTAAGTTTGACTCTTTGTCACAACTCTACTTTTTAAAACAATACAAATCTTACAAAGAGCGAGGAATTGAGGAGGCGACAGCCCATTCAAATGAGGAATAATTTCTGTTCTTTTTAAGTTTCAATGTCGCTTCTTACTTTCAGTTAGAAGAACTTTTTTTCTTATTTAATTTCTGAACGTTTTTCAAGTAATACAAGCTCGAATTTGGCTCACTGTTCAAATGTAAAAATTGAAACAAAATTTTTCATATTAATCTTGGCAGATCTATTCTGTATGTGAAGGGTTCCCTCCTCCTCAATACCTTGCTCTTTACGCTAATGCTGTTAGAAATTTTAGAAAAGCTTCCTACTCTGATTAAACGGCCCCCGTATTTTAGTATTTTAATTGGGACAAACAGTCAAACTTTAGTTTAAAGAGGAAGATATTGAGGAGGGGTAACCCTTCATATATTGAATAAATTCTGTTCGTTTTTAAATAATGCCGGTAAATATGGCTCACCCTCTATGAAATATACCCCTTCCCTCACGGAAAAATCCTTCGTCGAAATTTAACCAACGTAAGGTACACCCCCCCCCCGGCAAATTCCCTCCAAACAGTTCCATCCTCACTGAAAATCCCCTCCCTGTAAAATTGCTTGCAAACGATTCAGCCTGAAAAATTCTCCTTAGTATTATTTCATTTGAATAAGACTTAATCTCTATTCGGGTTCTCGATCACTCCAGACATGCCACCTTCCGTGGAAATTATTACCCGAAAATCAAAACACGCGGAAAAAAGCCCCTGGATAGTTCCCCCAGAACATCTCCACATGCAAAATATGGCAAAGAGAATATAAGGCAATAAAAAAGAATTTCGTATAGTAATACTGTCAAATCCTACCAGTGTAACGTTTCCCCTGGAATATTCACCCCCCCCCCCGAAATTTCCCTCTCCAAGGAAGATTCTCTCTATAGAAATCTACCCCAAGGACAACCCTCCCCCTCGCTAAAAAAAAGTTTGAATTTTAACCTAAAGACATAGTTATTTGATTTGGCAAACTATACTGAACAAAATGGCTATCTCATAATTTCGATCAGATAATTTTGGGGGAAAATGGGCGTGGGATGGGGCCCAGTTGCCCTCCAATGTTTTTGGTCACTTAAAAAGGGCACTAGAAATTTTAACTTCCTTTTGAATGGACCCTCTCTCGATCTTCTAGGACCATTATTTCGATACAATCACCCCTGGGAAAAAATTAAAATATTTAAATAAACACGCATCTTTGATTTTTCTTCTGATAAAAATAGCAAAATGTCACATTTTTGCGATAGGAGCTTGAAACTTCTACAGTAGAGTTCTCTGATACGCTGAATTAGATGGTGTGATTTTCATTAAGATTTGTTTAATTTTTAGGGGTGTTTCCCCCTGTTTCAAAAATCAGACAAATTTTCTCAGGATCGCAACTTTTGATGGGTAACACTAAACTTGATGAATTCCATATACTTGGAATCAGCATAATAAGTTGACTCTTTTGAAGTATCTATTGATATGAAAATTCCGTTTTGTAGAATTTAGGTTACTATTGAGCCGAGTCGCTCCTTACTTACAGTTGTTTCCACGAACTGTTTGATATATTGCTATTTAAACATGAACTGTAAGTAATCCAAAATTTTTTTTTTTTTATTTGGCTCTCTTCTATTATTCACCTGGGTTTGAATTCAGAAGGCTTATTTGACTTTCAATTCATGAGATGAAACGAGCACTGATGAAAAACTTCCCTTCCGAACCAGTGTTGCCACCCTGGCCTGGAAGAATTTACTAAATCTGAGAGGAAAAATTGACTAAATCGCATCTGTTTTTACTAAATGCTCGTTTTTTCCTTTTTTCTTCTTTTTTTCTCTTTTCCTATTTTCTTTGTCTTTTTCCCTTTTCTTTCGTTTTCATAGTATGATTGAAAATTCCGGAAACCTATAAGTTCAAAAATCCTTTTTTTTTATTATTTGGATGTACTACTGGATAGGCTTCATATTCCAGATGCGGTGTATGCAAGACGTCATACAATAGTCTGGAATCTTGGATTCTGGAAATTCTGCTGGTTAAGCCCGGCTTTAAATTTATCAATGGTCTTCAGGTCATAAAATTCAGATATATTGAAAAAGTCTGAAAACAAATTAAGCCGGCATACCAGTCCTGATTTTAAATAGTTTGCCTTTCAAAGCGAGTATCAAGAAGAAGCCGAGAGAAAAATAGAGATTTTTTAAGCGCTAGGGTTGACGCGAAATCGCAAAAATGATAGCAATAGTAGCCATAATATCTAACGTAATTGAAATCAGATTTTGTAATGAATGGGCCCTAATTTTTTTCCTGGATTCATGGAAAATAACAAAGGTTTTGTTTACTACAAATCATGACTTTTTACTTGATTTTGGGAAATTTACTAGATCCTCTAAATTTACTAGATGTTTTTTTTTTGCTAGATCTAGTATAATCCTACTAACGGTGTCAACCCTGTTCCCAACTATTCGGATCTTTTGGTAAAATAACTGCGAGGATTGAAACAATGCGGTGTATCGGGCTAAGAACAAAATTATTATTTTGATGAAAATTATTAATAACTCTCCCCGCCCCTCGAATATGAATCTTGAATACGTCTCTCTATCACTTATTTTTTGACAAGAAATAAAATTTGCTAAACAACAATTCATGAAAGCTTATACAATTTTGTTCTGATCAAGTCTTTAAAGTATTTTTGTAAAGGCAGTTCTGATAATTCTAACTCTTCCAAAACTCTTTTTTCAATTATGTTCCCTTCTCTCGTCTGCAGTGTTGTCAAGGACAATTCTCGGCGTTTAATCAAGTACACACTGATAGCTCTAGGTTGTCTTCTGAAAGAATAGACCTGGAAATTGTTTAGTTATTTCCTGTTGTACCCCACTCAACAGCTTGCAATATTAACTTCAGCTTCAATCAAGTTCAATATAATATTCAATTCATACACAGAATTGTTCAGTGGTTTCAATTGACGAGAATTTAGGGGGAGGGGTAAAATGCATTTGGGAAATCTACAGGGGCAAATTTGTCGTTCTTCTACAATTTTATTTCGAACAACCCAAAAAAATCACTCTTCAACGAAAATACCCACAAAAAGGGATTTTGTAAGATCTAGGGAGGACGAAAAATCTAGAGGGTAAATTCCCCTCCCCCTAAGTTGACACCATTATCAGTATTGAGGAACTTATCAGCAACTTGCAGCAGAGTCTGTCAGGCGATAGACTCAAAAAGAAAAAAGAGACTGCAACGCATACTATTTTGTAAAGATCGGAAACCAACGGGCTGAATAATGAGAAATAATCGCTTGGTGGCATGGTTTTAGGTACTCTTTGTATAAATTACATGACTGTTTTCTGCAGCTGAAGCTTACCGACATAGCAACTGTATAAGTAGAGGTGGAAAAACTATTTTGTAAAATCTATCCACTAGGCAAGGCCGTATCCAGGGGGAAGGTTAGGGGAGTTTGAACCCCCCCCCCCCCCGAAATGCTTGTCCGACTCGTAAAAAGTAACAGAAATGAATACAAACAAATTTTGATTCATTTTTTAAATTGTTTTTTTATAACCCCACTCCCAAAAAATTCTTTGTACCCTCCCCCCGCACACGAAAAAAATACTGGTTACGGCCCTGCCTCCGAAGTTTAGATAGAAGTTCATTGGGGGATACAACTAAGAAGTAAGTCTTCATATAGGCAAACAACATTGGCATCAAAAACCTAACTGCTTACTTTGAACACTTCTGAAACCCATTAGATTACGTCCATTTTCTAAGCTTCTTAAAAACTTGAGCATCAAAGTGTTTAAGCGACTTCAAATTTTTTCTTGTTGCAAAGATTTTCTCCGAAAAACCTGTTTAATATCCAGAAAATGATAAAATATGTTTTAATGTTCGACTAAAAAATAATTTGCTTCAGATAAATTCGACCAACCGATCCTTGATGCTAATTCTACTGGATGATTGTTACATCAATATCAAAACCAGTAAGTTGCCCGTTTTTTAAATACTTTTTCCGTTGTTTGTTTTATGTACTTAATCGGTTTAACTTACAAAAAAGAGATTTGTTTCAAATTTATATTCTAATCCGAACCATTTTTGGTTATGTGATTAAATTGCTTCTATTTGTTAACTCAGACCAAAATTATATTTGCCATTAAAATGTATTATGCGGGCTTTTGAATGTAGACCTCGTTGTAGTATTAGAAAAAGTCATTCTGCTAACAAAAACACATTCAAAAATTAAGAACCTAACAAATTCACCTCTTAATCACGGTTATGATGATAACTTTAATAATCATATATTCTAAAATTTTCATCTTTCTCAGTCAAAAGTTGAATTTAAGCCCTATCATTTTCAGTGCATAAAAGAGAAGTTGTAGTGAATATTTTTAGTTAGTTTACTGCTCTTTTTGGGCTAGAGCCAAGGTAGGAAGCGTTTGAGCTTGAGGATCATGCATTACATGGTCTCAAGCAAAGCTGGGGTAAAACCAACAAGTAGCAGAATGATAACAGAGATATAGAATTCTAAAAGAACAGGAATGAGTGATAAAATTCATACTAAGTCCGAAAGCTGGTGAAAAAAAAAAAATTCCTGCCAAAAAATGAAAATCCTAAGATACATTGTTTTTTTTTTGTATATTGTCAGGCGATATGCTGATAAATTCTATTTGTCCAGTCTGCTTTTCAACCAATTTCAGAGATTCAATCTGGAACAAATAGCCAAGGGAGGCTTACCGTTTACCATAAAGGCTAACCCTTCAAAAAACTATAACTCGGTTCCAATAGAACTGTCCAAAAACTGTTCTAATATTCAAAAAGGGTACTTTTCAATTAGCTGGTACCCAGGCGTTATATTGTATTGGGAAGATGCCAAAGAAAACTAGTCAAGCGGGCATCTGTCAATAGAGAATTGGATCGCAAACCGTGGTTTGTCATTGCGTTTACAGTATTTAAACTATGGAATTTTGGGGTTTAGGGGAAAAAAAGGTACCTAGGCTAGGTTATGTTACGTATTTAATATATGCTATGCTTTACCCCCACCCCCCGAATGTGCAAATATATAGGCCAAGTTTGTTTTTTAAACTATTATATTTTCATCATATTTTGTTTTATTTCATTAGCATTAACCAAACTTGACTTCTCGCGTGGGTACCAGGTAATTGAAAAGTACCTAAAAAAAAAACCAGGAATTAAACAGCGGGCGCTGATAGATAATACTATTTTTGAATGGTTACCATTTACAGATCCTTTTTTCCCGTTTATTCTTTTTTCACCAAAAACTTTTTTTTTAGTTTGCATAGCCTAGCATAGTAAAGAACGAAATGGTAACTTTCAAGTACATTTCTCCATTAATCGTATCAAACTGTTAATCATATTGAACGGTAGGTAAAGAGTGGCCTATTTAATAGAAACCGAAGCTCTAAAGGCCAGAATATTGACAATAATATTTATATCAAAAAATCATATTCTGAAGCTAATTCTCATCGTGCAAAATTGATTAAATTTAAACTTACCCGTAACATTAGTATCAGCATTGCCAACACTTTGAGATAAAGTTTACCAGTTTTCCGACCAAAGTTGTACCACAAGAGATTAATTTCTACCATCTGAACAGTAGGTTAAAAATTCAGCAGTTATGTTTAATTGATTTCACTGAAATCTGAGAAAAAGTTCCAGGGCAAGAGTAGGCCTAAATCTTACATTCCTTGTAGAATTTCTCATTCAAGGCCGTATCCAGGGAGGGGGTTACCCGGTTTGAACCCCCCCCCCCCAAATTTTTGAAGAGATTTACAAGAGATTTACGCCGAGAACAAGAGATTTAATTATTCATTAATATGAATGTAATGAATTTTATAAGAAATTTAATCTCACAAATATCTTGCTTGTTAGCGTGATTTTTTTTTTAACTCGGTGTAACTTGGTCATTAGAAGTAAAAGCGATATTGCAGTTTGACTCTTGCTAAATTCCTTTAGCAGGATCACTCATTTCTTCTTCATCCAGATCAAAAGAAATCATCCAACAATCTAAAGCGAGATCAATAAGGCACAATGTATGATTTTTTGTGCTAAAGAGAAGGTTAGGATTTTCCAGGAGACTTTCCAGATCGGTAATGATGTGTTTATTTTGCTCGGCAAAATTATTCCCTGCGCATGTCAACAGCTTGCAAGACCTAGCTATAGAGGGATCTTGTTTCGATTTAATCATCATTTCAATCACCTCCGTTCGAAGCAGAAACAAGACCTTCCTTCAAAAGAGTACCAAAAAAACTCTGAATCATTCATGTTTAACAATGGTTTTGCTTCCTCTCCAATTTTTACAGTGTGGTATGTCTTGTTTATTGGTCCTAGATAGACCTCCAAGCCAAACTGTTTCACTTTTTGGGTTTGTATCTTTGGAGATTTAAGCAGATTGGAAAATAGATCAGTATCTTCGCCACTTTTGGCCCCCATACTGCATATTGTCTTTATAGATTCCTCCAAATCTTCTTTCCCAAATTCCGATACAAGGTCACAAATATTGGCTCAGAAGTGATCACAAGATGCATTTGTAATCTCACTCAAAAAGCCCTTAAGGACATTTTTCCATTCTTTTTCAGATGTTGCTGGTAACGGAGCCATACTGCTGGTATTTTCCAAAATAACTGGATTTTCATTCTTATTTGTGTCAGTTTTGGCTTCTTCTATAGGCAAATGTTTTGAGACTTTTGATGTTACAACACTATCATCCGGGCCTAGATCAGTGTTCCACTGGCATTCAACAAGATCGATCAAATCCTGTACTCGAAATTTATCTCGACTTGGTAGTTGAGAATCTCTTTCGTATTTTTGAATGACAAGAAGTTGTTGTTTATTGTTCTCAGAGAATTGTTTTCCAGCATGTTCAATGAATATACACACCTTTCAGATCGCAACATTTAGCTTCATATCAATTAGATACTTGGCAATGGCTCTGCCGAATTCATTGCAAATGAGGTTCTCCTTCACAATATTGCCGTAAAATCTCACAATATTTTCTGCAAAATTACTCATTAGTGATTTGTGAGACTCCTTTTGCTCTTGAGTAGTTTTCTCATCACTCACTTTGTTTGTGATAGCCTACATTGTTACTTGCCTTTTACTCTTTTGACCAAGATACCTAAGTTATACAGCCTCTAATCATCCGTCGAACTGCTTTGCTGTCTTAGCGTCATTTCTTATGGATTTGAGAAGGCCAATGTAGATCATTTTATCAGCGGGCGTTGTGCGTTCTATGCCTTCAGTACATATAACTTCTATCGCGTCTTCAAAGTCCTCTTTACACAACTGCTGACAGATTTCTTTGACTTTGGCTGAATATTTATCGAAATTTCTTTTATCAATTGTGTTCTTATAGCGAGTTAGTAACGTTTTCCAGTCACGAGTTGGTGGCTTTTCCTTGCTTCTGGGACACACAGTTTCTGGTGGACTTGATTGGTTTACTTCCTTACGCTTTTGAGGTGGTATCCATGCATCATCTTGCTTCGTTGTAAACTTACTGGGAGTTTTCGTAGAGATGGTAATTGTTCTAGGAGGAGTAGTAAACTGGTGATAGTCATTATTATCTTTCTATAATAATTTTCGCTGTTGCTTCTGGGACATATAGTTTCTGGTGGACTTGATTGATTTACCTCCTTTGACCTTAGAGGTCATGCATTATCTTGTTTCTTTGTAAACTTACAGGGAATTTTCGCAAAGAAACTGATTCTTCTAGGAAGATTAGGAAACTGATGATAATCATCTATTAGTAAGTTCGAAGACGTAGAACTTTCTCTTAAAAATGCTGGTTCCAAATGATGTAAATGCCTTAAAAAGGGACTATGATATGAACAAATACATAGCATGAAATTTAACATTTCCGAGAGCAAAGAGCAGATGTCAAGAAGAGTTTTTACAATAATAGGAAATCCCATATTTTGTCGCGAAGCATGTTAGAACTCCCCTGAATTTGGTCGCGCTAAGCCCCCTCCCCACAAAAAAAAATTATTCCGTATATGAATGGGGCTGCCCCCTCCTCAATACCCCGCTCTTTACTCTAAAGTTAGACTCTTTGTCACAACTCTTTAAGAACCACTCCCAAAACATATGGACCGTTTAGTTAGAGTAAGAAGTTTTTGTTTAAAGTAAGAAAAAAAATGTAGCTTAAAGGGCGGGGAATTGAGGAGGGTGCTGCCCTTTCATGTAAGGAATAATTTTTGTCTGTTTTAAGTTTTCAGTTAAAAAACAAAACTTGTTTTTGTTATTTAATCTAGACTAAGGGGAAAATGACCTGCGATATAAAGGAAGAAACTTTTTGGAGCCCTTAATGCTATCCGAGAGGCCATTTAAGAAAGTTACAGCCGCGTGACAAAACACATGGCTGACCACACAGTATTTCTCTTCTCATATACCAGCGCTGTAAAATTACTCCTAATTATAAACTGACACAAATTGTAACTGGTCACTGTAAATTAAATTCATTTTTATGTATAATTAATAAAAGCAATTGTTCAAATTGTGATTGTGGTGACGAGGAGTCTTTATATCATTATCTGTTTGAGTGTAAATTTTTTGAAAATGAAAGAATTGAAATGCAATATAAATTACTAGGTTTTTCTTCCTCTAATAATTTTAATATTAATGTTATCTGGTTCATCAATGAGGCTCGGTATGCCGTTTTGGAATACTTGAACCGAACAAAGAGACTAGATATTGTATTTTTTTTTTTTTTTTTTTTATAGGTATTAATAATTTAGAATTTTTGATTTTTTTTTTTTTTTTTTTTTTTCTCCTTCATTTAATTACTATTAAGTGCTAATAATTGTTGTCAATTTATCGTTTTTCCTTTTCCTTATTTCTGTGTGGTGTTTAGTATTTTGCTTGTGTTTCTCAGTTTTTGATATTTTATGCTATATTTTGTAGATTAAATAGTGAAATACTCTGTACGGGTTTAATCACTGAATAAAATCATTCATTCATTCATACCAGCGCTGTGTAGAGATAATATAACAGTCAGAATAAGGCTGATGATTTTTGGCGCTTCATTCTCGGTGCGTACAACCAGCTCCTCCCATGGGCGTCCATATGGGGGCAGGGGGGATCCCGCCCCCCTTCTGGCTGAACGATGCTGCCTTATTTTTTTATTTTTGTTCTGAGATTTCTATTATATAGCATTAAAAGTGCCAATTAGACAAGGTTTGCCCCCCCCCGGGAATTCAGCTTATGGGCGCCCATGGCTCCTCCCACTTACTCTGACATTAGCAGGTTAGTATCTATTTGTCAGTCACTGAAAAATGGTGCGAATTTGTATTATTCGTAATTGCGAAAGCAGAAAGAAACTTGGTGAGCCGGGCGGAGTGGTTTGCAAATGTCCCATCTCACAGGTATGACTTAAGTTATATACAAATTATGACTTAATATATTATTTAGATACAACAAACTTAACTGATTGGCCAATGTAGGATTTCTAAAACGGGGGGCGGGGTTGATTAAATTTGTGAAAATAAGGAAACTTCTAGCGCTAACTTTTAATCAATACTGCAACAGGGAAATAGCCGAAAATTCATAGTGGAGAGGGATCAACGAAATGGCGGGAGTATTTGAAATTTGCCATAAAATGTTTTACCATAAAGTGGCAACCTAGCAGTTTTAGCACAGATTATCTTTTAAGTTTCATATTAGTCTGTGGTTTGTAGATAGTAATATTGCGCTATGGAGTGTCAAAAATTTTTCTTATATTTTTTTTTTATTGGTAAGGAAAAAATTTCCCTTTAATTTCGATTTTATTTTATTTCCTTTTAACTTTCTTTAATTTTCATTTAATTTTTCCTCGTTTATTCTGTTTTTTGGGCCATAGAAATGTCATTCGAAATTTGATAAAGGATTTTCGTTTTTCTTCTAATAACTGGTGGAATGGATGTGACGGTTTATCATTTTTTTTTTTTGTTATTTTCACGTCGTGGCATTTACTTTCTCAGATTGTAGTTTGTGTTTGACTTGAAAAGGCTAATTACCCGTTTTGGCGGAGAGCCGAGATAAGAGCTAGTTTTGGTGTGTATGAATGTTTTTGTATGAAATTCTCAGACCTTTCCCGGACTTTAGATAATAAAAAACCTCTGTTTGAAAATCTTTGTACTTTGTGAATTTAGATAGCGGTTAGGATTATTGATATCGGTGCGTAAAAACAGCTCCTCTCATTTGATCTGCCATCAGCGGTCCAATTACCCTGGAACACGTATTTTGGCAGAACCTTTATCAAAATGCCTTAGAAATCAACTAAAAACTTCGAAACCTACTTGCAATTCCCAAAAACATCTAATAATAACATTGAACTTCTAATTACCGATTTTCATATATGTATTGGAATAAATTAATTTAAAATTACATTCTTTAAAATTTAGTGTTACAACGTCAAAGCCAAGTTTCGCGTTCAAGAGAAATCTGACTTTAAATGTCGCTTATGTTTATACTTGTTTAAATGTTCTACGAAGCACTCGCATCTCGGTCCAGGTTTTTATAATGGTTGAGATAGGGAACGATCATACTGTACCAGCGTATGTGCATTCCTAGTATGATCGGAATTGTAATTAAAATTAGTAAAAAATATATCCACGAAATAAGCTGGTGCACCACCATCCAAACATTGGAAGGGCATATTTATTCACATTTACCCTAAGCAATAAAATTTCAAGTTTCAGTGTTTTGAAACCACGTGGAAAATATACGGTTTTATTTACAAGTATATTCGCTTGTACTTGTCACCGTATGTTCCTTAAATAAGCACAAAGTCAAATTTTAGTGTAAATGTGAGGGTTGATGGACCGTTAGTCCAAATTACATACAGTATAAATTATATTTATTATCAAATTTTAATCTTGTTCTTTTGTCTCGTTTGTATTTTTCTTTATTCGATAAGCACCAAATTTATTTTAACTTCGGAACCTATGTTACTTTAAAAAAAAAGAAGCAGTACTGAAATATTAGTGTAAAATGGCGGGGGAGGGGGTTAATGTAGTGCTAATCTTCTTCACATACAGCATAATAAGCAGCAACAAGGTAATACGTAAATTTGAAACCTAACATACTTCCGGCAAAATAGATCCAAGCTACTCAGAGACTCTTGTTATAATTGAAAGACAAAGTGCAATATACCCCTTCACATACAGAATAATTTACATGTGTTACAAACTTTTAATGTCGCTATTTTATTCGGTTTGATAGTAGTTGTTAAGCAACAAAAAGGTAATTTATTACTCTGGATCCTAACTTGTTTTAAAATCAGAATCAGTAATCAAATTTTAGTGTAAAATGTGTGGCCTGATTGAGCGCTAATATGTATTATCAATTTTTAATGTCACTCTTTTATTTCACTTGTTTTTTTGATTTTTGTTTAATTCGGTAAGCAGCAAGGTAATTCGTAAATTTGAAACCTAACAAACTTCTGGTAAAATACATCCAAGCTAGTCAGAGACTCGTGTTATAATTGACAGACATAAACGCAATATACCCCTTCACATACAAAATAATTTACATGTATTACTAACTTTTATTGTCGCTATTTTATTCCATTTGGTAGTAGTTGTTTTTTGAATTTGGTAAGCAACAAGAAGGTAATTTATTAATTTGGAACCTAACTTGCTTTAAAACTCAGAAGTAATGTAGTCATATTTTTAGTGTAAAATGTGTGGGTTGATGGAGCGCTAATATGTATTAACCACTCTTAATGTCACTCTTTTATTTCAGTTTTTTTTTTTAATTTGGTAAGCAGCAGCAAGGTAATACGTAAATCTAAACCTAACACACTTCTGTTAAAATACATCCAAGCTACTCAGAGACTCCTGTTTTAATTCACAGACATAAATGCAATATACCCCTTCACATAGACAATAATTTACATGTATTTCAAAATTTTAATGTCGCTATGTTACTCCATTTGGTAGTAGTTTTTTTTTAAATTCGGTAAGCAACAAGAAGGTAATTTATTACTTTGGAACCTAACTTGCTTTAAAAATGAGAAGCAGTAGTCCAATTTTAGTGTAAAATGTGTGGGTTGATGGAGCGCTAATATGTATTATCAATTTTTAATCTCACTCTTTTATTTCACTTTTTTTTTAATTCGGTAAGCAGCAACAGGGTAGGCCTAATACGTAAATTTGAAACCTAACTCAATTCTGTTAAAATACATCCAGGTATAATATATCTGGTATAATAAGCTACTCAGAGACTCTTGTTATAATTCACAGACATAAGTGCAATATACCCCTTCACGTAGAGAATAATTTACATATATTACAAACTTTTAATGTCGCTATTTTACTCCATTTGGTAGTAGTTGTCTTTTAAATTCGGTAAGCAACAAGAAGGTAATTTATTACTTTGGAATCTAACTTGCTTTAAAAATGAAAAGCAGTAGTCAAATTTTAGTGTAAAATGTGTGGGTTGATGGAGCGCTAATATGTATTATCAAATTTTAATTTATTTATTTAATAATGCACATAATGGTAAGCTAAAAAGCTTGTCGTACTAATACAATATATAATAAAATGAAAGGCAACACAAAGGTCTAAACTGAAAAGGCACTTGTGTAAAACTGGCTATCAACCAACATATTCTTAAACGATTCAACTGATCCGGCTTCAACAACTTCTGGCGGTAAATTATTCCAAGAGTCTGTGACCCTATTAACAAATGAATTGTGTCCAATTTTCCTATGGGTTCTTGGTGGGTAAATTTTATAAGGATACTGTCATGTCAAGTGGTAGTGGCTGAATTCGAAAAATTTTCCTAACCCAATATCGTCCACGCCGTTGATTATTTTGAATGTGTTTATGAGGTCGGTACGACGCCGTCGGAAATACATTGAAGGAAGTTGGAGCCTAGTTAGTCCTTGTGAGTAAGGAAGGTGTTTCAAATAAGGGATCATTTTTGTCACCCGCCTCTGAATCTTTTCAACTCGGTGCTCGTCTGTTACATTTAGAGGAAACCAAACAGAAGTATTATATTCAACAACTGGCTGAACAAATGATTTATAAAGTAACATAAAATTCTTAAGATTAAACTTCCCGAAATTCCGTTTTAAAGTGAGGAGTTGGTAACTTGTATTTCTTTCTACAGTCAAATCATGTCTATCAAATTTTAAATGCGTATCAAAGTGAACACCGAGGTCGCGTACAAATTATTCTGACCGTATATATGAGCCAGATAGGGAGTATGCACGGCTGGGCTGATTTTTATTCCCGTTATGAAGCACTGCACATTTTGATGCATTTACAAACATCGAGTTAGATTCGCACCATCGTGATATTGAATCAAGATCTTCTTGAAGTATAGGCTCATCATCGGTAGTTGCTATTGGTCGGTAAATTTTGGCATCATCATCAAACAACTTCACTGACGAATGACGAACACAAGATGGTAAATCATTGATGAAAATACAGAAGAGTATAGGGCCCAAGCAACTAACCTGGGGTACCCCACTCAGGACATCAATTGATTGAGATGCTGCTTCACCGACAACTACCTGTTGAGACCTACCACGCAAATAATCAGCAATCCAATCAACAGTTCTTACACCAATATTATAGAGTCGATATTTTTCAACTAGTTGTGACATAGAAACTTTGTCAAAAGCTATGGAGAAGTCTATGTAAATGCAATCAAACGGTATGCCAAAATCAGCATAATGTTGAAAATCAACAAGAACTTCCAGAAGTTGAGTGTTGCAAGACCTTCTCTTACGAAAACCATGCTGGGCAGGATTCCAAAGATTATTTTCATCAAAATAAGTTTGGATTGTTGCAACAATCAGCTTTTCCATAACCCCGCAAAATATAAATGTGAGGGAGATCGGACGGTAATTTTTAAAATCTGATGTTAGACCGGCTTTGTGCAGGGGTTTAACCATCACCTTCTTCCAACCTGAGAGACAGGAACCTGTCGCCAAGGCCTTATTGTGCGGAAACGTAAGCGGTTGTGCAACTACATCAGCAATCTGTATTATCATAGTGTTAAGAAATCCATCTATATCTGGGGACTAAGATGTATCAAGCCTTTCAAGTATTTGATGAACCTCTGCAGCACTAAAGTCTATATCATTACATGATAAAGTCCCACTATGTATTCCCTGAACTAAATCTTGGTCATGATGTGTCTGGTTAGGTGTAACAAAAACTGATGCAAAAATTTCATTAAATATGCATGCTTTATCAAAATCGTCATCAAGTTTTTGTTGTGTAACCGGATGCGTGAATGTGCAGTTACTCGGTGAAAAGTTCGGCTTGTTTCTATTTACATATTTCCAAAACTGCTTTGGGCAAGTTTTGCTCGACTGAATAATGTGTGGTTCCACTACTTCCCTATTTGCTCTTAACAACTCTGTGGCCCTGTTCCTAGCACGTTTATACAATGACCATGTGTCATCATCCTGATTCATAGAACTTGGTTTTTGCGAAATCTTTTGTTCAATTTTTAGTTTAGTGTAAGATCTCCAAAGATGATTTTTTTCCCGGATTGACTTGAGTATATGTCTAGGTAGTTTTGGTCTCTTCCTTTGGCCAGAATATTTTTTTAATCAAAGGAACAAATCTATCCCTACATTCTATCAATGCCTGTTTAAAAATTCAAATGCAACGTCAGGCGCCACTTTTCCTTTCTGCAGCTCATCCGTGATATTCAAAGACACAAGGAATTCCCTCATTGACTGATAATCAGCCCTACCATAATCATACCTACGAGAATCAGTATTTTCTCGCTGGACAAACGTATTCATAGTAATTTGAATTACAGAATGGTCACTTTTTCCTAGTGAAGAAAACATTTCCAAGCCTAAAATATCATCAACATGTTTCGTAATTACTAAATCCAATATTGAGGGAATAGAATCGCCTCTTTCCCATGTGGGGCTATTTACAAGTTGGTGCAAAAATAAATCATCAAGTCTATCTAAAAAAGTCTGTTCATACGACTCACCTGGACGACTTGTGCTCAGCGTCTGCCAATCAATATTAGGGAGGTTGAAATCACCCACCACAAGTAATTTGTGACTATTTTTCACAAGATAAGTCAAACAATTCAAAATATTGGCATCATTTACACAACTAGATGGACCAAGTGTTGGGCTCAGAAACCAAGTGATGGACCAAGTGTTAAACCAAGTGTTAAGTGTTGATGGACCAAGTGTTAAACCAAGTGTTAAGTGTTGATGGACCAAGTGTTAAACCAAGTGTTAAGTGTTGATGGACCAAGTGTGTAAAAAGCAGCAAGACGCAGATAATTATTCAGCGAAGGTAACTTAATATCAACTACAAGGCACTCAGAAACCAAATCAAAAATGGGGTTAACAATCTCACTGAACTTAACGGATGTATGATTATAAATGCATATCCCTCGTTTTACTTATTTATTAAACAATAAACTATAATCAGTTAGATGCTGAAAGTAAGCTAATGGGTCATTACAATGTTTTGGCAAAACTTCAGTTACAACAACCACATGTGGCACACGGACCCGCGTTAAATCACTAAATTCTTCCCATTTAGTATACAAAGAGTCAGTATTAGTATAAATCACTTGCAGATTTTCACTCCGACATCTCAAATCCGGCTTGGCGACGAAAAGGCTCCTCGTGAACTAATTCCGGTCCGTTTTTGCGTGTCTTGATCTTCCAACCGCTCTCTCCGGCTGCAGTTTTCTCATTCAGCTCATTTTTTAGGAACATCATACTTCTTCTTATCGATTAACTCGGCTTCACTTTTGTCATGAGAAACTCGAAAATTTGGTATTTTAGTTTTAAGAGCATCTTGTTTACTCACTAAGAAGAAGGCGGCCAAATCGCGATCGAGCGGGGATTTGAATATCATTTTTATCGGCCTACTTCTATTAACTTGTTTACGACCCAATCTCACATAAAAGAAACATTTCACAGGGCAATCGCGCAAGAGTTCTTCGTTGATAAACTTTAAGTCCACCTGATTCTGCAACTTTTGGTTCACTGCAGCGTCTTCTTCTGGGCCAAATAAAATTGGATTCTTCTGTTTTTGTGCAATGTCTCCAAGCTCACGCTGAACCTGGTTAGTATCCTGCACTGGAACTCGGCTCTGCAAGTCTATGTCAATTTTACCGGAAATTTCATCGAACAGGCTTTGTTTAGCCTTAGAAACTTCGACTGACACTACGGTGGTAACCTGTTGTTTTAAATCAGCTTGGGAACATTTAGAAGCTATTTCTTGCTCTATTAGGGAAATTCGTTCAGCCAGAGGTTTCAACAGTGACTGGAATTTTATCTCAAGTTCGTTCTGTAGATCTGCTTTGAACGTGGCAAGGGAATCAATCACTATTTCATGAATGATTTCAGGTGTGATAGGCTTATCACTATATTTACACCTAGGGAAGTGCCACATGGATCCCGAACGGCGACTCATTCTAGTAAATAGTTCATATTTGGGATCAGACATGTTGATAAATGTGACACACAACCACTGTTCACAACCATCACAAAGGATGGCTTTTCTGTCTTCTTACAGTCCCAATCCACATGCTGAGCATTTATCTACACCTTTTTTGGGAGACTGTCGAGGACGTTTTGATGCTGTGCTCATATTCGTTACAAATTTTTTTTTTTCTTTTTTGGCTAATTTTGAATCAGCACACAAGGTGGCAACACTGCACTACGAATTTCGGGCACAACTCCGCCAGCGCAACAGTCAATCTCCGGCAACACTGCTCATATTAAAATTTATTTCCACCGTGTTTGTATAGTTATGAAGGACCAGAAAAGAGAAGAGACAGAGGTTTTGAGTCTTGTTTTCTATCGCAGTCAATTCACTGATTATTTTCCAGCCGATTGATAGATACCAAAGTCTGTCAAAATTGATAGCGTTTGCCACAAAAATCAAGTTTATTTCACTTAGAATAAATAGCACGTGTTATCACGTGTTAATCTCACTCTTTTATTTCACTTTTTTTTAATTCGGTAAGCAGCAACAAGGTAATACGTAAATTTGAAACCTAACACAATTCTGGTAAAATACATCCAGGTATAATACATCAGGTATAATAAGCTACTCAGAGACTCTTGTTATAATTCACAGACATAAGTGCAATATACCCCTTCACGTAGAGAATAATTTACAGATATTACATACTTTTAATGTCGCTATTTTACTCCATTTGGTAGTAGTTGTCTTTTAAATTCGGTAAGCAACAAGAAGGTAATTTATTACTTTGGAACCTAATTTGCTTTAAAAATGAGAAGCAGTAGTCAAATTTTAGTGTAAAATGTGTGGGTTGATGGAGCGCTAATATGTATTATCAAATTTTAATCTCACTCTTTTATTTCACTTTTTTTTTTAATTCGGAAAGCAGCAACAAGGTAATACGTAAATTTGAAACCTAACACAATTCTGGTAAAATACATCCAGGTATAATACATCTGGTATAATAAGCTACTCAGAGACTCTTGTTATAATTCACAGACATAAGTCCAATATACCCCTTCACGTAGAGAATAATTTACATATATTACAAACTTTTAATGTCGCTATTTTACTCCATTTGGTAATAGTTGTCTTTTAAATTTGGTAAGCAACAAGAAGGTAATTTATTACTTTGGAACCTAATTTGCTTTAAAAATGAGAAGCAGTAGTCAAATTTTAGTGTAAAATGTGTGGGTTGATGGAGCGCTAATATATATTATCAAATTTTAATCTCACTCTTTTATTTCACTTTTTTTTAATTCGGTAAGCAGCAACAAGGTAATACGTAAATTTGAAACCTAACACAATTCTGGTAAAATACATCCAGGTATAATACATCAGGTATAATAAGCTACTCAGAGACTCTTGTTATAATTCACAGACATAAGTGCAATATACCCCTTCACGTAGAGAATAATTTACAGATATTACATACTTTTAATGTCGCTATTTTACTCCATTTGGTAGTAGTTGTCTTTTAAATTCGGTAAGCAACAAGAAGGTAATTTATTACTTTGGAACCTAATTTGCTTTAAAAATGAGAAGCAGTAGTCAAATTTTAGTGTAAAATGTGTGGGTTGATGGAGCGCTAATATGTATTATCAAATTTTAATCTCACTCTTTTATTTCACCTTTTATTTTTAATTCGGTAAGCAGCAACAAGGTAATACGTAAATTTGAAACCTAACACAATTCTGGTAAAATACATCCAGGTATAATACATCTGGTATAATAAGCTATTATACTATATAAGTGCGGTAATTTATTAATTTGGAACCTAACTTCCTTTAAAAATCAGAAGAAGTAGTCAAATTTTACTGTAAAATGTGCGGGTTGATGGAGCGGTAATATGTATTATCAACTTTTAATGTCGCTCTTTTATTTCGCTAGTTTTTTTTTTTTTTTTTTAATTCATTAAGCAGCAACAATGTAATAAGTAAATTTGAGACCTAATACACTTCTAATAAAATACATCCAAGCTACTCAGAGACTCTTGTTACAATTGACAGACATAAGTGCAATATAAAGTGGGAATTTATCTCTAAACTATCTCTTTCTTTATCAATGTTGTTCTATTTGCTGTACTAAATTGATAAGAAAAATGTCACCTTAGTTTCCAGGGTTTATATGATTGCGAGACAAGCGGGATTATAAGACAGGAGAAATTTTTCTAATTTAGGAATTGTTATCCCTAGATCAGAAAAAAAAGAAACGGAAAGAAAAAGGGAGAGAGAGGAGTGGGAGGGAAAAGAAGGGGAAGAGAGATAGAGAGAGAAAGAGAGAGAGAGAGAGAGAGAGAGTTAGAAAGTGTTGGAAATAAAAAGACATGCATATAACATAAATTTGGTTTCTTAGATTTCTTCATCTCTTCTTCTTCTTCTTTTGCTTTCTTTGTTGATAAAGTTCTATGCAAGTAAGGTTTATCAATTCATTAACGTAATTCTTAACAGGAAATCGCTTCTTTTTCGTTCATTGAAAACATAATCAAATTTTACTTTCTTCTTTTACTGATATTAAATATTTTCATCGTTTCTAAAAAAGTAAGTAAGTAAAGTAAGTAAGTATGACGGCACTAGACCCTTAAGGTCCAAACCGGCGGTGCTGATCTCCGTTTCGCGGCCCTCAGCCAGGAAGTGCAATGGGGGGCCGGGGGCCAGCCATCCTGTGCTTTCGAAAGCCCTTCCTGTACACCTTGCCCAGATTTCTCCAGGTACCCATTTAGAGCTGGGTCGACTCTGGCTAAGCTTAAAGAGTCACACCACTGACCCGCGTCCCAAGCCCAAATAACTGGCCACGCCAGGGATCGAACCCGTGAGTAGAAGGGGGGGGGGGTAAAGGTCCCACGATTACACCACCCCTTCGAATCCCGATCCGGACACTTTTTTTTAAAACTCCCACGATCACCACGTGGTTTATGGTCCTAATATGGGCATAGAGTCCCGAGGGGAAATTGATTGCGTAATCGATTGGGACTTTGGAACACCTGTGCTGTCAGTCATTAATCAAATTGTTTCCAGGCAAAGTTTAATAATGTCTGACAGGTACTGTCAACATTTCTCCAAACCACGTGGTCCTGTCAGCATTTTTAATGCTGACGGGGCACCAAATATGGGCATGGAATCCCCTGGGAAATTGATTGCGTAATCGATTGGGAATTTGGAACACCTGTGCTGTCAGTCATTAATCAAATTGTTTCCAGGCAAAGTTTAATAATGTCTGACAGGTACTGTCAACATTTCTCCAGAAATAGATCCAAGTCATTAATGTCTTTGCCTCGGAAACAACTCTTTTGGTCGAACTCCAAAGATATTAATAACCAAATGCCATGGAAACAGTTCTCCAAGAAATATCTTAGCGATGAATTGTTTTAGCGCGGGAATCAGGTTTCTTATTAATTTGAAATGCGTTAGCGCAGAGATGCCAAAAACAAAAAGAACACGCTGAAATTACGTATAGGGATTATTTGGGCGAAACTGTTTTAGACAGGTTATGGAATTATTTCGGCGAAACAGTTAGAGACATTCTACAAAGATGATTATAGAAGAGAATTTGAGGGTGAAACTCTGTGGTCGTTATAATACACAAGTTCCATTGAACAGTGTCATGAGGTCCTCTACCCCAACCCCAATGGGTTCCGATCCCCCTACCCCAACCCCCAAGGGTTCCAATCCCTCGACCCCAACCCCCAAGGGTTCCGATCCCCACCACCCCCACCCCGAAGGAAGCGCTCGGTCCTCAAAGGTCCCCCAAGCTCCCAAAGAGCCCCAGCCCCCCAAACACCCTCCTCAGACCCTCAAAGGCCCTCCCTTGGTCCTCAAGGGCCCCCCAAGCTCCCAAAGAGCCCCCGCCCCCCCAACGCCCTCCGCAGACCCTCAAAGGCCCTCCCCTGGTCCGCAAGGGCCCCCCGCCCCCCCCAGGTCCCCCGGACCCCAAAGGCGCTCCTCAGACCCTCAAAGGCCCTCACCCAGTCCCCAAAGGTCCACCGGACCCCAAAGACCCTCCCGGACCCCAAAATCCCTCCCCCCAGTTCGCAAAGGTCCCCCGGGACCGAGAAGCACCGCGGGCCAGGAAAGCACCGCAAGGGGATGCGCCGTGGGTAGGAGGAAGCACCACAGGGGATGCGCCGCAGGTAGGCGCCGCAGTGATGCGCCGCAGGGATGCGCCGCAAAAAGTAAACTAAAAAGTAAAAATTTCGAAATGTTATCCCCCAAACACCCTCCTCAGACCCCCAAAGGCCCTCCCCTGGTCCTCAAAGGTCCCCCAGGCTCCCAAAGGGCCAACCGGCCCCCAAGGGTCCCCCGGGCCCCCAAAGGTCCTGCCCCGGTCCCCAAAGGTCCACTGGGCTCCCAAAAGACCACCCAATCCTCAAGGGCCCCGGATCCCCAAACGCCCTCCCTGGGCCCCAAACGCCCTCCCCCGGTCCCCATACATGCACACAAAAACTTACACACACACAAAAACTTACACACACACACAAAAACTTACACACACACACGAAAACTTACACACACACACAAAAACAAACACACACACACAAAAACAAACAAACACACACACAAACACTAAAACACAAACACACACACACAAACTTACACATGCACACGAAAACTAACATGAACACAAAACTTAAATGCACACAAAAAATTACAAAAACACACAAAAAAAAATAACACACACACACACTCACGAAAACACACACACACACGCAAAAACTAAAACACACACAAAAACTAACACAACACAACAAAATTACAAAAACGAACAAAAAATAAAACACAAAAAAACAAAATAACACACACACAAACGAACAAAAAAACACACACGCAAAAACTTACACACCCACACAAAAACTCACAAACACACACACACAAAAAAACTTACACAAGCACACGAAAACTTACATGCACACACAAACTTATACACACACACCCACAAAAAAAAATAACACAAACAAAAAATTACACTCACACACACACACACACACAAAATTACACACACACAAAAAAAACTTACATACACAACAAAAAGATTAGACACACAAAAAATTACACACACACACACACACAAAAAATAAGACAAACACACAAACACTAACAAGCAACCAAAAACTAAAAATCACACACACACTTACACACACACAAAAACTAACACACACACACAAAAACTTACACACACACACAAAATATAACACACACACACACATTAAAAATAACAAACACACGCAAAAACTTACACACACACGCCAAAACTTAAACACACACACAAAAAATTACACACACACACACATACACACAAAAACTTACAAATTCACACGAAAACTTACATGCAAACAAAAAATTACTTGCACACAAAAACATACACACACACACACACAAAACTTACACACACACACACACGAAAACACACACACACACGCAAAAAAATACACACACACACAAAATTACACACACACACACACACACACACACACAAACACAAAAACACACACCCACACACAAACAAACACAAAAAAACACAAAAACAAAAAAAAAAACACACAAACACACAAAAAAACACACAAAAACACATATACCAACATAAACACAAATAGACACAAACACACACACACACAAATATACACACACACACACACACACACACACACACACACACACACACACACACACACACACACAAAAACTTACACATGAACACAAAAAACTCACACACACACTCACAAAAACTTACACACACACACACACACACAAAGCTTAAACACACAAACACACTAAAACTCACACACACACGCCAAAACTTACACACACACAAAAACTTACACACACACACACAAAAACATAAAAATGAACACAAAAAAAACTCAAAACCAAAAGAAAACACTAAAGCACACACACACACACAAAAAAAAAACTTAAACAGAAAAAAACGAAAAAATAAAAAAACACGCAAAAAAAAACAAACACAAAAACTTACACAAAAACACCAACACACAAAAACTTACACATGCAAACGAAAACTTACATGCACAAAAAAACTTACATTCACACAAAAACTTTCACACACACACACACACAAAAAACTTACACACACAAACACACGAAAACTCACACACACACGCCAAAACTTACACACACACAAAAACTTACACACACACACACACACAAAAACTTACACATAAACAAAACAAAAAATAAAACAAAAACTAAAAAAAAAAAACATACACCCACACTCACAAAAATTACACACACACACACGAAAACTTACACACACACGCCAAAACTTACACACACAAAAACTTACACATGCACACGAAAACTTACACACACACACACTAAAACTAACACACAAACTCAAAAACTAACACACACAAACACACACAAACTTACACACACACACACACACAAAAACTTACACATGCACACGAAAACTAACATGCACACAAAAACTTAAATGAACACAAAAACTTACACAAACACACACAAAAAAAACTTAACACAAACACAAACACAAGAAAACACACACACACACGCAAAAAATTACAAACACAAAAAAACTAACACACACACACAAACACAAAAATAACACAAGAAAACAAAAAAAACTCACACACACACTCACAAAAACTTACACACACACACACACACACACAAATTACACAAACACACAATAAAACATACACACACACCCAAAATCTTAAACACAAAAAAACTTACACACACACACAAACACACACACACACACAAGCTTACACACACACACACACAAAAAACTTACACACACACACACACACACAAACTTACACAAACACACAAAAAAGATATATCCACACGCAAAAGCATAGACACACAAAAACATACACACACACACAAAATCTAACACACACAACCAAAAAATAACAACCCCACACAAAAAAAAAAGAACAAACACTATAACACACACACAAAAACATAAAAACACGAAAACAAAAATACACACACACACAAAAACTAAAACACACACAAACTAACAAAAACAAACACACGCAAAAAAATACACACACACAAACAAAAACAAACACACACACAAACACACAAAAAAAATAAAACAATAACACTAACATTTACATTCACACAAAAACTAGAACAAACACACAAGAAAACTAACACCCACACTAAAAAACTTACACACACAAAAGCTAAGACACACACAAACTGACACACACACACACACACAAAAAATTACACAAACACGCAAAAACTTAAAAACAAAAACACAAAAAACTTACACACACAAAAACTTACACACACACACACACACAAATAATTACACACACACTCAAAAAATTACACACACACACACAAAAACTTACACACACACACGAAAACAAACTCACACACAAAAACTTACACACACTCACAAAAACTTACACACACACACAAAAACTAACAAACACACACACACTAAAACTAACTCACACACACTAAAACATACACACACACACTCCAAAACTAACACACACACAAAAACTTACACACACACACACACAAACAAAAACTTACACATGCACACGAAAACTTACATGCACATAAAAACTCACATGCACACAAAAACTTACACACAGGCGCACAAACTTACACGCACACACAAAAACTTACACACACACACACGAAAACTTACACACACACACGTCTCATTATTTCATTAAAAATATTTTATGCATTATTTTGTTAAGTGTTCATTATTTTAGGGTATGCTAGAACGTCAAACGTTCAGAATATCTATTAAAAGGTCAG